>NW_007247054.1:166681-202477 GCF_000164805.1 Carlito syrichta | reverse complement strand
TCAATGTAAGGAGGCTTCTTTGACAGATTCTCTTGGGTTTTCAAGGTACACAATCATATCATCTGCAAAGAGAGATAACTTGACTTCCTCTTTTTTTTTTTGAGTTGGAGTCTCACTCTGTTGCCCAGACTGGAGTGCAGTGGCCGCTTCTGGCCACTGCAGCCTCGACCTGCTGGGCTCCAGCAATCCTTCCACCTCAGTCTTCCAAGTAGCCGGAATTACAGGCGTGCGCTACCACGCCTGGCTGATTTTTTTTGATTTATTGTAGAGATGAGGTCTCGCTGCCCAGGCAGGTCTCGAACCCGCAGGCTCAGGCAATCCACTCACCTCAGCCTCCCAAAGGCATGGAATTACAGGCTGAGCCACCGAGTCCGGCTGACTTCCTCTTTTCCTATTTGGATACCCCTGATTACCTCCTCTTCTCTGATTGCTCTAGCCAGGACTTACAATACTATGTTGAACAGGAGGGGTGAGAGTGGGCATCCTTGTCTAGTTCCAGTTTTCAGGGGAATTGGTTCCAATTTTTGTCCATTTAGGAGTATGCTGGCTGTGGGTTTCTCATAGATGGCTTTTACTATTTTGAGGTATGTTCCCCGTATGCCTAGATGTTCAATGGCTTTTATCAAGAAGGGGTGCTGGATTTTATCAAAAGCTTTTTCTGCATCTAATAATATGATCATGTGGTTTTTGTTTTGACATCTGTTGATGAATTTAATTACATTTATGGTTTTACAAATATTGAACCAGGCTTGCATCCCAGGAATGAAGCCTACTTGGTCATGGTGGATGATTTTTGAGAGGTATTGCTGAATCCGGTTTGCTAGGATCTTGTTGAGAATTTTAGCATCTATGTTCAACAAAGATATTGGCCTGTAGTTCTCTTTCTTAGTTGGATCTTTACCTGGCTTGGGTATCAATGTGATGTTGTCTTTGTAAAATGATTTGGGGAGAGTTCCATCTTTTTCAATCACCTGGAATACCTTCAGTAGGATTGGTATCAGCTCCTCCTTAAATGTCTTGTAGAATTCTGCTGGAAAGCCATCTGGACCAGGGCTTTTTTTTTGTAGGAAGTTATTTTATTACGTAGTCAATTTCCTTGATTGTTATTGATCTATTTAGGGTCTCAATTTCTTCTTGTTCCAACCTAGGTAGGTTGTGTGATGTCAGAAAGTCCTCCATTTCCTTAAGGTTTTCAATTTTATTTCCGTCCAAGTGTACGTAGTAGTCTCTAATGATCTTTTGTATTTCTTCAGCGTCAGATGTGACTTCATCTTTTGTGTTTCTGATTGTGCTTATTTGGGTTTTTTCTCATTTTTTTCTTGGTCAGTCTAGCTAGGGGACCATCGATCGTGTGTATCCTTTCAAAGAGTCAGATTTTTGTTTCATTGATTTTTTTGTATTATCATTTTGTCTTCTATGTCCTGGATTTGGGCTTTTATTTTGGTGATCTGGATTCTTCTGCTGAAATTAGGGTTTTTGTGGTCTTGCTTTTCCAGCTTCTTTAGGTGGCTTGTTAGGTTGTGAATTTCTGTTCCTTCCATTTTCTTCATGTGTGTTTGTAGGGATATAAATTCCTCTCTTACTACAGCTTTCAGGGCATCCCAGAGATTTTGGTAAGATGTTTCCTCATTTTCATTTGTTTCCAGGTATCTTTTGATCTCTGTTTTGATTTCATCATTGACCCAGGAGTTGTGTAGCATCATGCTGTTCAGTGTCCATGTCTTTGTGGATTTTGGGGGGACTTTGTTGGTGTCAATGTTTATTTTTATTCCACTGTGGTCCGAGAAGGTACATGGTAGAATCAAATTCTTTTAAATTTGCTTATGCTTGATTTATGGCCGAGTATGTGGTCAATCTTATAATATGTTCCATGTGGTGATGAGCAGAATGTATATTCTGTGGTCTTTGGATGGAGTATTCTGTAGGTATCAATTAAGTCCATTTGGTCCAAAGTCACATTGAGGTTCCAGATCTCCTTGCTGATTTTTTGTCCTGATGATCTGTCTAGGATTGTAAGTGGGGTATTAAAGTCCCCAGTTATGATGGTGATAGAGTCAATATCTTTCTTTAGTTTTCCTAGAAGTTGCTTTATGAAAGTTGGCGAACCTATGTTGGGTGCATATATGTTTAGGATAGATATTTCTTGTTGATGGATTGAGCCTTTTATAATTATGTAGTGGCCTTCTGTATCTTTTTTGATTTTTAATAGCTTGAAGGGTATTTTGTCTAAATTAAGATCGCTACTCCTCCTTTCTTTTGTATTCCGTTTGCCTGAAAGTATGTTTCCCATCCTCTTACTTTGAGTCTGTGGGTGTCCTTTCTAGTGAGGTGAGTCTCTTGAAGGCAATAGATTGTTGCCTGATGATATTTTATCCATTTTGCCATTCTATGTCTTTTTAGTGGTGCATTGAGTCCATTCACATTTAGGCTAATTATTGAAATGCAAGACTTGATCCCTGTCATAAGGTTCTTACAGAGTTGTTCCTGTTTGTTTGTTGTCTTTCTTTGGGTTTTGGAGTTGGCTCATGTGTGTTTTTAATCTTTTGCCTGTACTCTTGTGAAGAATGCTGTTGTTCTTTTTTCTTTTTTTTCTGTGTTCAGTACCTTCTTAAGTGTTTCTTGTAGAGGTGGTCTGGTGGCAGCGTAGGTTCTTAGGGATTGGATGTCTGGAAAAGATTTCAATTCTCCCTTACTAATGAAGCTTAGTTTGACTGGTGCTTATTCTTGATTGAAATTGTTTCTCTTTTAGAACTTTGAAGATAGGGCTCCAGGCTCTCCTAGCCTGAAGGGTTTCTGTGGATAAATCTGCTGCTATTCTAATTGGTTTTCCCTGGTAGGTAGTCTGGCCTTTTTCTCTTGCTGTCTTTAGGATTTTTTCTTTCATAACTACTTTGTTTAGGCGAATTATTATGTGTCTGAGAGTTGGTCTTCTCATTTGTTGTCTTGCGGGGGTTCTCTGAATCTCTTGTGTTTGAATATTTTCATCCTTGATGAGATGAGGGAAGTTTTCTTGAATGATTTCATGAAATGTTTTTTCCAGTGTGGTTTCTGTTTCTCTCTCTGCCTCAGGAAGCCCAATTACTCTTAGGTTTGGTCTCTTGAAGTGGTCATTCATCTCTTGCGGGTTTTGTTCTGTCTTTTTGAGCTTCTTTTCTATGCTTTTGACAGTTTGGGTTAGTTCTGTGTTTTGGTCTTTGAGCTCTGAGAGTCTTTCTTCTGCTTGGATGATTCTGCTTTCCATGCTTATTAGTCTGTTATTCATTGCCATCACAGTATTCTTTACTGCTGTCATTTCTGACATCAGCTTCTTCCTATTTTCCTCTTGTCTCTCCTCAATTTTTCAAATTCTCTCCATTAATGTCTTGATGTCTGTGTTTGTTGCATGTAACCAGTCATTCTGGGGGCTCTTCAGTATTTGTGTTCCAGAATCTGTTTTCTCAGTGTCTGACCTCTCATGGGACCCCTCAGTATCTGACCTCTCACTTTTTTGTTCAATTCTGGAGTTGCACTATAGGTTGAGGGTGGTTCTTTTTGCAGTTTTGAGATTTACTTAAGGAGGGAGCTGTGATTCAAAATCTCTCTGCAGGTCCTGGTATTCGCTGACAGGTGTGTGAATAATCTGGAACCCACTTCCCACTGCCTGGAATCTGTCCCTGCAGTGGGGCTGTAGGTTTACTCCCTGAAATAAAATGTTATTAGCAGAGGGGAGAGAATGGAGCAGACAGTGGGTTGAAGAGGGGGGTGGAGAGATAGAGGAGTAAGGGGGGAAACAAATGACTGTGCCAACAAATAGAGAGAGAGGCCTATAGTGAAACAGATAAAAACAATAGACCACAGCTACAGACGAACCAACTCTCATACAAACAAAAATAAAACATATAGTGATGCTAACATACCAGCTATCCAACCACCTTATTAGTGTTCTGTTCCTCTATACAAAGATATGGTTTACAGATATAAGAAAAGAGAAGAAAAGGAAGAGGAAGAAAGAAAAAAGGAACAATACAGTAGGAATAGTATTAAGTCATTAAACTAACAGAATCAATGACGCACTCTCTGAGACATTTCGTTTAAGTCCAATGTCCTTTCAGGTCTGATTTCTAGTTTTCTTTTCAAGCTGGTAAATTAGTTTGCAGTTAGGGTCAGTTGCCCCTGGTCTTCTGTGAAGGACAGTTCAGAGCACCCTCTGTTCACCACTCTAGCCTATGTCTTTATCAAGCTTGTTTCTCCCGTTTCGGTGTTGTTACCTTGAATCGCCAGCAGGTGGTGCTATCTCAGCTGCTCGCTCCAGAGGGGGTAGGGCCGGACAGGGACAGCAAAGGCTGAAGATGGCAAGATGGCTGCCTGCCTCAGGGCAGACGGCAGGAGACTTATGGTGGGCAGGACGTCTCGGTCACAGGAGAGGTGGCAGCAATCCCAGCAGATCTTTCCAGAAGGGGCTTCAAGGACTGAAGTTGTGGATCGCCTCCGGCCTGGGTGGTGCGATGTGCTACCAGCAGTGGTGGTGGTGGCTGTGGCGGCTGCAGTGGCGGCGTCTGCGCTGCAGTGGCTGTCCAGACCGCTGGGATGCCCCAGTGGTGGCAACGGCGGAGCTCCGTATGAAGAGCAGGCTGCAATGTTGGGGTCTGTAGCCCCTGGGGCAAGAGTCAAAGAGCCACTGCAGTTCTCCTTTGCAGAGGTTTTCACAGACCAGGTTGCCCCATCGCCATCTTGCTGGAAGTGTATGTATCACTTTTTTAAAAATCTGGTCAGTCATGGATGGGCACTTAGGTTGGTTCCATGATTTTGCTATTGTGAACAGTGCTACAATGAACATATAAGTATACATATCTTTTTAATGCAATAATTTATTTTCCTTTGATTAGATATCCAGTAATAGGATTGCTGGGTTGAATGGTAGTTCTATTTTTAGTTCCTCAAAAAAAAAATCTATACTATTTTCCGTAGAGGTTAAACTAGTTTACAATCCTACCAACAGTGTAGAAGTATTCCCTTTTCTCCACATCCACACCAACATCTATTGCTCTTTGATTTTTTAATATAGTCATTCTTGCTGGTGTGAAATGATATCTCCTTGCAGTTTTAATTTGTATTTTTCTGATTATTAGCGATGTTGAGCACTTTTTCATATGTTTGTTGGTCACTTGTGTGTCTTCTTTTGAGAAGTGTCTATTCATGTTTTTCGTCCACATTTCAAAGGGGTTGTTTGTTTTCCTATTGTGCTGAGTTCCTTGCAAGTTCTGGATATTAGTTCTTTGTCTGAGGTATAATTTGCAAATATTTTCCCCCTATTCCCATTAGGTTTTTTTCTTCACTGTTAATTATTTCTTTTGTTGTACAGAAGGGTTTTAGTTTAATTAAGTTCCATTTGTCTGTTTTTATTTTTTCACAATTGCTTTTGGGGACTTTGTCATAGATTCTTTGCCTAAGCTGATATCCAAAATAGTTTTTCTTAGATTTTCTACTAGGATTTTTATAAGTTTCAGGTCTTATGTTTACATCTTTAATTCATCTTGAGTTAATTTTTGTATATTGTGGGAAATAGAAGTTCAGTTTTATTCTTCTTCATATGGCTAGCCAATTTTCTCAACACCATTCATTAAATAGTGTCTTTTTCCCATTGTTTATTTTTGTCAGCTCTGCCAAAGATCAGTTGATGGTAGGTATGTGGCTTTATTTCTGGGTTCTTTATTCTGTTCCCTTTACCTATCTGTCTATTCTTATACCAGTACCATGCTGTTTTAGTTATAACATCCTTGTAGTATAATTTGAAGTCAGGCTGTGTGAGGCCTCTGCATTTGTTCTTTTACTAAGGATTGCTTTGGCTTTTTGTTGTTGTTCTTCTATATAAACTTTAAGATTGTTTTTTCAGTTCTGTGAAAAATGATGGATTTATATATATATATATATAGAGAGAGAGAGAGAGAGAGAGAGAGAGAGATTGCATTACATCTTTAGACTGCTTTGGTCTGTACGGTCATTTTAGCAATATTGATCTTCATCCTGAGCATGGGATCTTCTTCCATTTGTTTGTGTCATCTACAATGTTTTTCTTTCATGTTTTGTAGTTCTCCTTTTAAAGATCTTTCACCTCCTTAATTAAGTGTAGTTCTAGGTATTGCGGGTTTTGTGGCTGTTATACATGTGATCGAACTCTTGATTTCATTATCAGCATAGATGTTTTTGGTGTACAAAATGCTACTAGTTTTTGTACATTGATTTTACATCCTGAAGTCATCTATCAGGTCTACCAGCCTCTTGAAGAAGTATTTAGGGTTTTCTAGGCATATAGACATGTCATCAGTAAACAGAGATAGTTTGACTTCCTCCTTGCTGATTTGAATTCCTTTTGTTTTTCTGCCTTGCTGGAATGCTCTTGCTAGGATTTCTAGTATGACACGAATAGGTGGTCAACTGTTATATATTAATGTGAAATACTATGTTGTTTCATCTTTAAGATACCATAAGCATTTCTTTTTGTTTTTACACAGACTTTATGAATATTTAATAACTCTATATTCACCATATTCCAGGCACAGTGCTAGTCTTCATTACATATCACAGTGACCTTACTTTATTAGGTAAGATTTATTTTTATACCCATTGTATTGATAAAGAAATATAAGCAGAAAAGCAACTTCCTTCCAGCCATGTAAACTAGAAGGGGTAGTTTTGGAATTCACCCTAGAAGTCTGTTAATTCCACTCTGATGCACAATTTCTAATTAATGAATGCCCCTTGATTTATTCAAACATTCCCACACAATTGAACATTTTGGATGTTTCTAATACTGCCTATTACAAATAATACTGAGACAAAAATTTTAGAACTGTTCATATTTTCCCATTACTAATATTAAATGAATTTTTTCTTACGGAAAAATTGCTAATGCAATTTTTAGGTCAAAGAACAAAAACAATTTAATATAATTTAATCACCATCCTCTACATCCTTTACCCCCAAAGCATTGTTTTCTTTTCTTTTTTTTTTTTTTTGAGTTGGAGTCTCACTCTGTCACCCATACTGAAGTGCAGTGGCCTCTCCCGGCCACCATGGCCTCAACCTGCTGGGCTCCAGCGATCCTTCCACCTCAGCTTTCCAAGTAGCTGGAAATACAGACATGTGTTACCACACCCGGCTAGTTTTTGATTTATTGTAGAGATGAAGTCTTGCCAAGTTGCCCAGGCGGGTCTCAAACCCGCGGGCTCAGGCAATCCACTCACCTCAGCCTCCCAAGGCACGGGATTACAGGCTGAGCCACTGAGCCCAACTTAACTACTTATTTTATAAGAAAAATATTCTCACACATTTTACAAGAGTCAGCACTTAACTTACCCACCTCCCCCCATACATTTCTCTCTCTCTCTCTCAAGAATTTTCTCTCTACTTTTCTTAATATCATGGGCAAAATTGTTCACTAGTTTACTCACAAGGCTTTATGCTTAATATGATTTAGGGACAACTTGGGGTATACAGTGGAACCACCAATCTATAAGAGCTTAGTATAGGACTCATTTCCACACCTCAAATTCTGATATTGTGCTTGGGGCCTAGCTGCTGCTCAGTGATACTTGCTGAACCAAACCAAACTTGTGGAAACCAGTGCTGTGCACAGGGACATGGTGCACTCAGGCAATTGACTCTTCCTTCTTTCTCTTTTATTTTAAAAGTCAAAACCCAGATTTTTGCATTTTAAAACACCAAAGAAGAAAACTAACAAAAATATTTGCAATCTTAGTGTTTATAGGAGGGAAAATCTTAGTGTTTATAGGAGGGAAAAATCAAAGAATCCCTATTCCCTCTTCTCTCTCTGACAAGAACAAACTTTTCCCATCCTTACCCTCCTTCCAAAACAGCTGAGTCATGTTATTGAATAATTATGAAGCAGTTGCCAAATCCTAGCATCTATACACATCTATATGTTTTTATTAGGGGGGCAAGTGTAAGGAGGTCTGCTCCTCATACATGTAAAGATTCTGGAAAACTTCTTAGTATAATAGACACTATTCACTACAAGGGTTTATCACAATAAACTCAGAAGCTTTCTCCAGGGATGTGTAGCCCTTTAGAAGTGTAGATTATGCCAAATTCAATTGCAAATTGGAAAGTATCTATTAGACCACAGGAGAAAAAAAGTTGCTGGAGGTAGGTTTTCCTGACTGTCATCATGACTGAAAGCAAGGACAGTAAGTGGAGCTATTAGAATGATTTAGCATCCTGGGGCAAACTCAGGAAGATAAGCATCCTGTGCTTTTTACAAGGACATGGTTTTATACACATGAAATAGCAGCTGAAGTGGAATTCCTAAATGCGGGGTGATATCAGTTATTTTGCTGTCATTTGGATGGTGATAGAGTGGGAGGAGGAAGAGAGAGTCATTCAGAGTAGAAATGGGGAGACCAAGAAGAGAGTCCAGGGTCTGTTGCTGCACTGGAGGATGAGGGAGCATGTGTAAAATGTGTTAAAGAATCAGAGGTGATGGCCAGAGGCAAAGGGAGAGGAGATGCTGTAGGATTCCAGGCATGGTGGAGAAGAGAAGAAAGCAGGAAGGCAAACCTTTGTGGAATGGGAATCCCAGGGCCCCATCATAGAGTCTGGCACAGGCTCATGACTTCAACAATTCCTCTAACCTTCATACCTTGGTTTACAAACTTTTACTCATTCTCCAAGCACCAAATTCTATCTTGCTCAAAGAAGCCTTTTCTGAACCCCTCCAGGACAGTTTTGCTAAGTCTGGTAGGTTCTACCTAGGACACTTTATTTTCACTATCATTGTCTTCCATCCCTTATGTAGACTATAAGTCCATGGGGCAAGAGAGTTTTGTATGCTGCTCTGTCGCCAGGGTTAGCACAGTGCCAGACACCCAAGGACCTAAGACATATAAAGATTGAATAAGTAGAATGGTCTGTGAAACTCTGTCATCCTCTCTCTGATCAGTCATTGTGATCATGAGACTGGAGCAGCCCAAGGAGAAGACTTTGTAGGACTCATTTTTACACCTCAAGTCCTGATATTCTGCTTGGGGCCTAGCTGCTGTTCAGTGCTATTTGTTGAACCAAACCAAACTTGTAGAAGGCAGTGCTGTGCACGAGGACAAGTTACACTCAGGCGATTGACTCCTCCTTCTTTCTCTTTTGTTTTAAAATTCCAAACCCAGATTTTTCAAAGACAGAGTATAAAAGCAAAGTCCAGGACACAGTTTAATGCCCTGTTTACTAGTTCTGATGAAGCCCATAGAAAGAGGAATTGGGAGGTGACCCACCAAAATGTTTTAGAATAGACATCTGTATAAAAATAATTTTTCCCTCAGCAAAGCTTTGCTATGATTGACTTTTCACTTTTCTGTCTTGCAGAAAAAATGTAATGCTAAGCAAAAATAGTTTTGTGTGTGTCCATTCTAGGTTGTTTGATTTTATGATTAAAAGTCCAATTCCTATCCATTGTTAATGGCTAAAGCCTAGATTCTACTCAGTGATGCAATCAATATTATGTAGATAATTCAGGGTAACGTAAAAATATGGAGATAAGCTAGTACAGGCCAATAAATTTATATTATTGAAGAGCTGAAATTTTTAGCATTTTATTTAACAAAGGGAAGAAGAGCCCTTATATCTTTACAAAATTTAATATGAGTAAGACCTGAGTTAATGATCTACACATTAGCCAAAGTTTGTATCTGAGATACAACATCTGTTATCCCTTAAAGTAATAGTATACTCAGAAATGTGCCTTATTAGCTAACGAATGGGTCTCTGTCATTGATATTTCTAAGGAAAAACCCTTAAAAAGTAAATAAGAAGTTTGTTGAAAAGAAGGAGAGTACAATTATATAATGTAAGAAGAATATTTAGATCAATCTCCTTTAGGCATGAGTCATAACCCTGTGTGCTTAAATTTTGTTTGTTTTAGTTTTTAATTTACTATTGTTAATAATATAATTAACAAATTTGTACATTCTTATAAATAATTCTACAAAACAATCTTTACCACAAAAAATCTCATCATCTTCCCCCTGTACATATGTTTAGGTCTTGCACTAAGAATTTATTTACATACACTTAAATTTAGTATGATACATGTTTGTTTTGTTTGCTTGTTTTACACAAATGGAATTATATTGTGTATCGTTTGGCAGGTCTTTTTTTTCAAATGACAATATGTCTTAGAGATATTTCTATTTTAATACATACAAATGATCTCATTCTTTCCCATTGCTGCATAATATTTTATAGCATAGATGTTTTATAGTATATTTCAATTAACTATACTTTATTGATGGACATTTAGTTGTGTTCAATTTGTCACCATAACAAGCAAAATTGCAATGATTATTCTTTCTGTACACATAGACACATTTTTCTAGGTAAAAAACTTAGATTTAGAATTGCCAAATCAGAGCATGTGCATACCAAATTTTGATAAACAATGTGAAAATATTCTTCAGAAGAGGCTGTATCAATTTTAGCACCAACAGCAGTGAACAGAAGTCTCCATCATAAACTTTTTCCCCCAATTATCCTTTCTCTTACATAGTTTCCAAATTTACGAGGCAAAATTTGATAATCTAAAATGTGATATTTTATTGTTGTTTAATTTGCATTTAACTAATTTTTAGTGATATTTTGTATCTTTTCAATATATTTTTGAGGCCAGGAGCGTGGTTCATGCCTATAATCCCAGCACTTTGGGAGGCCAAGGTGAGAGGATTGCCTGAGCCCATAGGTTCGAGATCAGCCTGGGTAACTTGACAAGACTCATCTCTACAACAAATCATAAATTAGCTGGGCATGGTGGCACATGCCTGTAGTTCCAGCTACTTGGAAAGCTGAGGCAGAAGAATGGCCTGAACCCAGCAAGTCAAGGCTGCAGTGACCTTGAGCATGCTACTGCACTCCAGCCTGAGTGACAGAGTGAGACTCTTAACTAAAGAAATAAATAAAAATAAATAAATTTTTGGACATTTGCATTTATTCTCCTGTGAATAGCTTCTTCATATTCTTTTCTCTCTTTCTCATTTTTTTCTTATTGACTAATAGAAACTCTCCAAATATTTTAAGTATTTATGTGGTAGACGGAAAGAAAATAGTTGTAATACATATGTTATTGCCTTTAAACTGAATATCTTTTGTTAGATCATTTGTATACAGTCAAACTAATCAACTTCGTGTGTAACTTAAAATCTTCCCTGCCCCAGTACTTCTCTTTAATTCCTCCTTATACTTTCTCCATTTATAATAATACTTTTTATAATTTTATCTTTAATTTACCTGGAATTTATTTTATATACAGTTTTGAAAATGAATCAAACTTCGTCTTTTTCTCAGTTGGCTACCAAATTGCCCCAAACTCTTTCTTCATTTATATGAAATATTAGTATGCATTTATCTCTAGTTTATCCACAGATTATTTTGAGTTCCATTGATCTGTTTTACCTAGTTTCATTTCTATACTGTATTGTATTTATCACTATAGCTTTATGGTATATTTTGATGTCTAATAAGACACATCCTCATTATTTTTCTTTGTTCAAAACCTGATTTAGTCCCATACATTTTTTACTCTCTAATGATTCAAGAATACATGCAAGTTCCATAGATATTTGATTAGAATTGCACTAACCCTTTAGATTATTTTATGAATAATCAGTTGAGTCTTCTCAACTATAAATATGACATATTTATTTTATCAAGTCTTCTTTCATGATCTTCAGTAAACATTATGATTTTCTTAATATTTATATTAGAAAATTCTATTTCATAACTGTCACTGGTATGTACAGAAAGAAAGGTAGACAGATGATAGATAGATGATAGATAGATAGATAGATAGATAGATAGATGATATAGATAGATAAAATCTGTTGCTGAATTTTCTTAAGAGTTCTAATAGGAAATTTTAAAATTGCCTGGAAAATTACTTACATTTTCATATAAATCCAAATAATGTCAGCTGCATCGCTTTCTTTCTAGTAACTATTAACTTATCTTCCACGTCTAACTCCATTGCCTATGCTCTCCATATAGTGCGAATAATAGCAATCATAATAGCTATAGTTCTCTTGTTCTGGATTCTAATAGGACTTCTAAGATTTCAAAATCAAGTGATATGTGTGCTAAAGATACATAAGTATTTAATGTAGTTTGCATCCCATACGTAGAAGCAAACTTGTGTGTGTGTGTGTGTGTGTGTGTGTGTGTGTGTGTGTGTGTGTGTGTGTGTGGCAGTTTCCAACTCACAGGCAATAAAGGGAAATAATTTTGGAAAGTTTTCTAATCTTTAGTCACATTCTTTTAAGGAGTCCCTGAGATCCCTGTATAAAGAAAGGACCAGTTAATATATTCTATCACTCTTTAATGTCCCAAATTGTTTTCCTATTAACTCATGTATAAATAAAAATGTTTCATCTTTGAAAAGTCAACTAGAATTGACCAGGTGTGTGTCATTCCCTTTTCTGTCTCAATTCTGTTATCATACAACTCTGCCCAACTTTGTCACCTCTGCCCAAAGTGTCTTCATGTCTACAATGCATGAGACCCTCTAGCCAGCACTATTCCTAATCCCCTGAAAATCCCTCTTCGCTATTGCAATGACTCTTAAATTTAAGCCTTTTTAAAGAACTCTCTTGACATATGTCCAGATGGACTTAATGGTTATCTCCCAGACTTCTCTCCACATCTCATTATTTTAGGCAGTTTACTTTGATGTGTCCTGATCTATTGTTTCAGAGGTTGTCTATTAAGGCAATTTATTCTGCACCTACACAGTATCACTTACTGTATGCCTAGCACTGAACTAGAATCTTTAGTGAATAACAAAGGTATAAAAGACATTGCTTGTTTTCTACATTTTTTCTACAATTACTTATATTATAATTACTTCACAAATGTAAGCAAGACCTATTTCTGTGGAAAAAAGTTATTCTTGGAGGAGGGCATTTTTAAATTAGGTTCCAAAGGGACTAATAGACATAGATCAATATTGAAGGCCTAAAAATTGTGTGTGTGTGTGTGTGTGTGTGTGTGTGTGTGTGTGTGTGTACAAACACATAATCACATTCAGAAATGGAGTACATATCACTACATGTCTCTCTATATTGAAGGCCTTTCTGTAAATTATTTTCATATAATCAAACACTACGTCACTTACCCTCACCTCCTTTCCACTCATATTCTGACAGGTGCCAAACCTGCCCTGTGCCTCTTCATAGAAAGTCCATTCTTATAATCATATTCCCTCTCCCTGGAGTATTGTAATTCCCATCTAAGTGACCTCCACATTTCCGATTTCTCATCTCCCCAATAAGTCATAGACATAGCTACCATTTCAGTCATACAGAGAAGTTTCAAGAATGTCAATCCTGTTCTCAGAATTTAGTACCTTTTCACTGTCTACAAATTATAGTTCAAACTTTTACACTGATGTTGGAGATTCTGAATGGCCTTTCCTACCTCTTTACCAAACAACCAGCTTTCTTTAATCCAGTATATATAACTGTTCAACCTAAGTCTTTACCTTTGCTTATGTTATTGGAGAAATATTCTCCTCTTGTCTTATTATTCCAAGACCTCAATCCAATACCAAAACATTTTCTGCTTTTTTTCATCTTTTATCAATTCTGTCTTCCTCTGGATTTTATAACCCATTTAAACTATGTGTGGCAATTAAATTATACTGCTGTTTTATTTACATATAGCCATTTTTCTGACCCATCTCTACTAGATTGTAAACGCTCTGAGAAAGGTGTTGTTGACTGCATCATTGCTGTATTTTCATAAGATGATCACATTGCCTGGAACACAAGAAGTCACTTGTGAATTATTTTCTGGAATGAATTCATCATACAACAAACTGAGATAATCACAGTTTGTAAGTCTACCTTAAGCTGGAGCAATTTCCATTCTTATTTTGTGTTCATGGTCTAAAAAAAAAGTATGTATAAGCCAGCTTTAAGCACTAAGTAAATCAAAGTTGCAATTATCAGTTTTTCCTACAGGTGTGCCTAGACCTGTCCTTCTATTCCCCTCTCTTCCCTAGAATATCTACAACATTGCCCTATCCTTACATTTAGGGAATGACACTGCTTCTTTCATTAAAAATCAAATTTTAATTTTTTTAAAAAACTACTTATCTGGGGAATAAGTCACATTTCTTTGCTTTCAAATTTTAATAATATTCAATAAGAGTTCTCAGAGCAGAATAATCATCCTAAATCAGCAAGGAGTCAGAGAGAATAACTTGCATCATCTTTGTTTTAAATGTTTTTCTGGGTGTTATTCAGAGATGGCAGAGAGAAGATGGACACTGTCTGATCATTACATGATTTTTGCCCTTTTCATTCTAACTGTTTCTCAATCCAGAGAGTCCCATAGCTGCTAAATTTGTACTGTTAAGTACCAACAAGAGGGAAATGGTTAAAAGTTTATTGCTTTTCATCACACATTTATGAGCAAAAAGTTGGAAAGAAATTCACAGAAGAGCATTTAGAGAAGGCTAAGAGCAGCAGAAAACCAGATGACACATTCTGGAATGGGAGCAATCAAGGTTCTATTCAATCTTTTCCCTCTACCCCATGCATCAGAATACTTCCCCATTTGAAACTTCTGCACAGTTGCACAGGTGTATTAAATTCACATTGATCCACCAAAAAAGCAAGAAAATTGTTTGTATGTCAACAGCATCCAGAAATTTCAGCAAATTCTTTAAGATGCAAAGATTAAAAATAATCCACTAAGGATTATCTCCTGCTAACAGGACAATGGTGATGCTTTTCATCTGCAAATAATCTTTTGGTCTAACTATAAAGCATTCATAGAAAAAAATGTACTTAGCTCTGTGCCAGGTAATGGGAAGTTATATGCCTAGGTCAGAAAGGCAAACTTTCTATGTATAGGTAGTAAATATTATGGGTTTTATAAGATGTACAATCTCTGTTGCTAGTACTACTCAACTCAGCCTTGTAGCTAGAAAGTAGTCATGGAATTACATAAGCAAATGGCCATGTCCTTGTTCCAATAAAACTTTATTAACAAAGTAGGCAGCTGGTTGACAGCCACAGTTTACCCTGGGCTACACTATATGTTCTCTTATTACAGCAATCATATATTTCTTAGTAATCATTGCATCTCCAGTTCCCAGCTTAGTGCTTGACTCATAGCAGATGCCAAATAAATACTTGTAAATTAAGACAAAAAGACTAGTTAATTTTATAAAAGTATATTTCCTGTCCCCAAAGAGCTTACTATATAGTGGTTTTTGTAAGGTAAAAACAGGAAACTTTAGAATAAGAAGAGTTCAAGGATTGTGAATTTAGGTTTAGCTCCTGGACTCACCATCAACTTTACCAACTCTAATAAGTTTTATATCTTAACTGATTGTGTCTCCATATTTCAAGGACTCAGTTTTCTAAACTATTGAAAGTAAGTTAAGTATAGTCAGTGGCTTTTCAGGTTGCTTTTGTGAGGCTCAGTTCATGTCAGAAAAACAAAAGAGGCTTCACAAAGTTCACAAGATAAAAAGAGACTGAGGTTGAACAGATATCCAAGTCTCCTCTCTCTCTATTCACCTTCACCTGTCAGTTTTGGCATGTGCATTTCTCCCATGGCAGGGAAGATGAATCAGACCCCATTTTCACCATTAGCAAAGTTTCTAAGAAGAGCTAAAGAAGGGAGATATAGCAAGAAAGAGTGCATATTCAGAACGACCGCATTATTTAGAGTCCCAAAATAAAATTGATGGTGTAGTCAGGATAATTCCAGGATAGTTTATTTACAAAGGTGTAGACATCATATAGGGAGGCCACAGGGATAGTACAATAGTCCAGGGTTAATAAGAGCAGAGACATTTCTACCTCTAAACCCAAAAAGACAAGGGAGGAAGAATTATGCAAACCTAAAAAGGAAAGTAATCTAGAACACCTTAACCACAAAGTGAAGAACAGTGACCTTCTGTCAAGGGACTTGGCTAACTAAAGGTGATCTCACTGAGGGGAATTTTCCATCTTCATTTTTCTTTCTCCTTCTGATGTCCTGCTGGGGCTCCTGAGTGGCTGAACCAAACCAGATACCAGAGGGCAAGGAAGCCAGTTGGTGTGGTCCACACAGGTCAGCCTCCAAGGGCAGGAAGCAGAGTGGAGAAGGTTGGAAGCAGTTCTGGAGGGAAAAACATAAGATGTCTGGCACAACCAGAGCCCAAAGAACTGACAGTTCATTATACCAAGGCTGTCTGTAAGGGTTGTTAGGTACATCGGGGTGACGTGGGATTGATCACCCACACACTACCATTTTTCTCCTGAATGAGATTTTCACCACTGTCTACAAGGAAATTAATTGAGCAATTTTCTGTACCCTGCAATGTAAGGAGATCTCTTGCCAAACACTCTCATTTAGCAGATGGTAGGTGATACCGTGAGGCCTATTTAACTCCTTTTAAGGCAAGTAGCCAGGGAGACAGGGCATTGGGGTCAGAAGCCCTGGTTTCCAGCCCTGATTTTGCCCCTAAGTGGCTAGGTGACTACAGGTAAGTCACTTTTCCTGAGGCTTAGCTTTACTTTCCTAATTTAAAAAATAAAGTCATTGGATGTAATAATCTGTGATCGTGGTTTTTAACATAAAGTTCTATTGAAATTATTTAAAATCTTTGAAAAAGTTGTGTTTGTCTACCTGAATACTTTTCTATCAGTATGTAGACTCACTTAGGCACTGTACTTAGTTTGTTCTCTCTCCCTTTCCTCTCTCTCTCTCTCTCTCTCTCTCTCTCTTACTTTCTTTCTCTCCTTTCTTCCATTTTCTCTCAGGAAAATCTCATTGAATCTTCATTGACACAACAATTTATAAAGAATGTGAGCCGGGCTCGGTGGCTCAGCCTGTAATCCCATGCCTTGGGAGGCTGAGGTGAGTGAATTGCCTGAGCCCTCGGGTTCAAGACCCGCCTGGGCAACTTGGTGAGATCTCATCTCTACAATAAATCAAAAAATTTGCCGTGCATGGTAGCACACACCTGTAGTTCCATCTACCTGGAAGGCTGAGGCGGAAGGATCGCCGGAGCCCAGCAGGTCGAGGCTGTGGTGGCCGGGAGCGGCCACTGCACTCCAGTCTGGGCTACAGAGTGAGACTCTAACTCAAAAAAAAAAGAATATGAGTCTTTTTCTACTTTATCTTTCAGTGACTTGCCCAAGATACATGATTAAGAAGTGAGAGAGCCAGAATTCCCACTCTTCTATTTAATTCTTAAGATCATAGCCCATTTTCTCTCCTCTCTTGTCTCACCTCCTGGGTCAGAGATACATGGCTAAGGATGCCCAAATGTACGTTAACTTCTCAGAGCAATAAGATACAGCCATTTTCTGGAGGAAGAAAGTTGTAAGTTTGAGTTTTGAGATCTCTAGCCGTGGCTCATAGTATGTGAGAGGTTAGGGAAGGAAATTTCTGGACTAGGAGAGTCAAGTCCTGAAGAGCTCTAAGGTAAGGAAGATATCCCACAGAGCAGACCCAAAGGCCAAAAGGCCTTGAAGTTGAGCAAGAGTGTGTCCTCTCTCAATGAAGATAGTTTTTCCTGTTAACCTTCTATAAACTTTGGTGAACCATCTGATGAAAGAACCATTGCCCCATTCTCTCCAATAATAGCCTCAGGAAGCTCTGGAGGAGAAGATCCCCCATTCCAAAAGGAGAATTCATCCAGACCCTTCAGAGATCAGAGGCAGCAGGAGGTTAAGTTTCTTGGTTCCCTGTGATGTGGAAAATCTAAGCCAGTTGAGCCAACAGAGTCCATGCTGGGATTGCTGTTGGTTGTCCTGCCACCATCTGGAAGGCCTCTCTGCCAGGCCTCACTGCCCTTTGAAAACCAGTTTGCTCTGTTGTTAATTCCAAACACAGCAAATGCCTAAAGAGCAACTGTGAGGCCAAGATGCCTCATCTGTGAAGCGCCCAAGACATTCTAAGACCAAGAAGGGCTTTTCTTATCTATCTATCTATCTATCTATCTATCTATCTATCTATCTATCTATCATCTGTCTATCTTATTTTATTAGAGACAGGATCAGGGTCGCATTTTCTCTCCCAGTCTGGAGTGCAGTAGCACAATCATAGCTTACCACAGCCTCAAACTCTTGGGCTCAAGGGATCCTCCTCCCTCAGTCATCCCAAGTAGCTGGGATTATAGGCTCAAGTAACCTCACCTAGCTGGAAGGGGTTTTTTTTTATTCATTCTTTGAACTTCCATGGTGGAAAATTCTGAGTCAACATGCAGCTCTCCTGCTAACCTGGCCAGTGGATGACAACTACTATGAGACACCAGAGGCGCAATTCCTTTAAAAAGAAAGTATTTTCTGGTCTCTCTGCAAGGACAATGGGGATTTTTGAGTTCATCACTGCTGCACCTTGGGATAGATTACTGGGCACAGGCAATGTGCATGCCTGGCTTATTTCCTGTGTGCTGGCAGGAGTCATATCAACAACAAACCTTGGCAGCTCTGTTTGACCTGGATCATGGATGTGAAATTCTCTGCATGGTTTAGCAAGGCCTCTAGATCCCATTTTGTTCTACCAGAAGCCTTTTCTTCACCCCATCAATCCATGTAATCCCTTCCTCATTGCCTGGCTGCACTGGTGGTGTTCACGTAGGTTGCCTCTGAGCTGCCTGAAATCTTCAGGCTGCTATCACTGCTGTTGCCAGAAATCTCAGTCTAGTACCCAAGGCGTGATCAACTCTGGGCTTTCCATCTAGGCACCCAGATGGATAGAAATACATGGTCTGGATGTTCTTGACCTAGAAAAATATTAAGATCTTTATAAGTAGTCCAATAGTGTGGAATCAGTTGACACAGTATGTAGATTGCTCTTGGTCTGGTCCCACAATCTGTTCTGACAAGTCAGCAAAAAATACATTTTCTTTCTTCTGGTCTGCTGATTCCTCCAGCTTCCTACCAATGACAGTCTCTTTGAGATACCTGGTAACTTCATCTCTTCTTTAAATTGTGGCACCTGGTTTTTTGGATTACTTTCATGGATGGAATTTCACAGATAAAGAAACTGAGATACTGGGAAACCAAGTAAGCCATTACAGGTTATAGAACTTGTCAGTGGAAGAGATGAAGTGAAGGGGAGGAAATGAGATTGATCCCAGCACTTTCTATATGGTGATCAGCATGGGACTAGGCACTCTATATACATTCCCTTCAGTTAACTCTTAATGCATACATAATTTCCATTATTCTCACTTATTATTGCTGCCATTTCTAAGAACACCCAGTTCTGGCCTCCAGGAAGTCTACAGTCTGCTGTTCTTTCATGACAGAACATTGTCTTGGGTTTGTTCAATCCATTTTGAGTAACTGCTCCTTTCATATTCCCTTCTTCCGAAAGTTTTCTTCATAGGAAACAATATCCATGGATAACTTACTCTTGAATTTTACCTCTTTTTGCCAAAGAGAAATTTAACCAGAAACTCATGAAATTCAACATTTACCAGTTTCCTTTATTTTGCTCCTTAAGCCAAATTGTACCTCCCATTTTGGTAGAGACAGCAAAAGATACCCAAGAGAAGAGGAAAATCAGCAAGTAGATACAAAAAGAACTCAGAAATTCCACTCCTACAGGAACTTTTGAATATAAGAATCTGGAGAGAGAGCGTTTCAAGAATTCTCAGCATAGCTTGCTCATAGTTCTTTTCAGAATGGCCGCATAAAGTGTGGGATAGTAATACAAATAATACTATCCAGTCACGATGACAATGAATGATCTCCAAGTCCCGGATCAGTGATGGCAAGTCCCAAAGCACAATATAAAGTGAAAGAAGTAAATCACAGGTTGAAGGTTATACATTCATTAGTATGATATTGAAACATGAAAAACTAAATGAAACAGTATTGAGTGTTCCACATATAAGCTGTGAAACTATCAGGCAAACCAAGAACGTAATTCACGCATCCATCAGAATGATTATTCCTTGGGCTTGTGGGACATGCAGAGGAAGTCTATGAGAAGAAACCACTGGGCTCTTTTTGGAAAAAAATGATCTATATCTTCAGTTGAAAGGTGGGTACCAGGTAGTTTGTCATATGTTTTTCCTTAAGCTGTTTGCCTGCTTTTGCAGACCCTTTTATATGTGTGTGTCTCTCTCATCCCCTAAAATGTAAGCTAGATGGAGGTACAGTTTTGCCTGTTTTGTATATTGCCAGGCCATCAATAGTTACAGGGAGGCTTTATATATAGCTGACATTCACTACATATTTTTTAACCAATTTATCACCTAATAAATATTTCGTAGCAAAAATGTAATAAGTTAATATTTAAAACAACAAAACCTACACACAAGAGTACTTATGTAATAAGGTCACAAAGTGCTTATGAGAGACACAAGGAAAGAAGAATGAAGTCGGGGAGGGAGGCCTTCCTTGTGACTGGTATCATCTGGGGAGGACATGAGCCAGACATTGAGGATGGGAAGAACTATTTGATTTTCACTACAATCCATTAAGCAAATACTATTATTACCTTCATTTTACAGATGAGTTTTTTGGCTCTCATAGAGCTAAGAAGTAGATTTACTTGTGGCCTAGTCTGTCTGTCCCTAGAACATTCAGGAGCAGGGGCAGGGGGGTGTACAGGGAATGCTCAGCTAATGTGTGGGGAGTGACCCCTGCTGGACTGTGCTTATCAAATTCGTCTCTGACCTCCCTGAGGTCCGAGAACAGACCTGCTTGGAATAGACTACTTCTTAGGTATACATCTCCTCTGTAGCGGGAGTGAGTAGGCAGTGAAGGACCAGTGGTGAATAACCAGCCCCCTATCTAGTGGTGGCAACAAAGGCACTATTATCTCAACAGAGACTCTGTTTTCCAAAAGACAGACACAAGTTGAGGAGCTGGGGTTTTACAGATCAGATCTCCATCGGATGCCTGAGCACCTGAGGTCAATGGGCTTACAGACCATATCTTTTTTCAAAGAGAAATACTTCTGTGTGTTCCAAGGGATAGTTTTTTTTTATCATCATCATCATCAAAGTAATCGTGGCAGTACTTACTACTAAGTGCTTCATATATACACCATTGAATTTTCATAAGATCAGAGTGAATTATTCATTTCCCCATCTCACTGATCACAGATTTTGGGTGACTTGCCCAAGGTGATACAAACTTTAGTTGGTGTATACATGACTCAAGTCCAGGTTGTTGAGGTGTTAGAAACCAGTTTATCCTACTGCCTCGAGGGCATGGAAATGCAGTTAAAGAGTCAGTAGCTACCTGGGAAAGTGTCAGTCAGGGGAGGGCAGGATTGTCCATCACACTAAGGACTCTGTATATGAATCTAGCTGGGTATCCTTGGGTCACTTCCCAAAGACCTCTCTCTCTCTCTCTCTCTCTCTCTCTCTCTCTCTTCATCCCCTCCATCTGCACCCACATGCTTGCCAGAGACCTCATGAAAATCTGAGTAGCATCTCTGAAAGTGCATCAGATTAGCAGGAACCAGTCTTAAGGCTTTGCCTTTCCTTGAAAGATTAACAAGAATATGTATTGAATTTTCCTTGTGAATCCAGTGCTTCCCTTTTACACTGAGTTAAAATTTAGCCACACTCTCACCTCCATTCATTTTGAGCTTCTGCTGGCAGTGTCCTACAGCCTTAGATTTCAGTTTCTCCATTCCTGTTTCCTCCACACTAGACTAAATCCTGGAAGACTAGAGAAAGGAGGAAGCTATCCAGAAAGAGAGTTCACAACTTTAAAAGATTCCTTTTTAAACTTAGAATAAAATATAGAAGCAAATCAACACTTTTTAATTTTATCTTATTTGTGAGTTTTGATTTTCCTTAAATCAGGATTTCTTCTTCTTAAATCAGACTGAATTTGTGTTATGAGAAAAATATGATTGAAAAAAATCCTGTAAACAGAGAAAAAGGATATTTAAGGCCTATAACACAAAAATCCTAGCCCTTCTTCCATCCTTTAAACCTGAAATACTACATCCCATTAAATTGCTTCCAATTTATATATTGGAAACAGAGCCCAGACAAATTCATTTATAGTCCTTTCCAAATTGGGATTCACCTATCTCTACCCCAGAATCACAAGTCTCTTATTCCTGTCTCCCTATGCACACAGATAACACACCAATCTGGAGGCTGTCACCAGTGGTTGGAGGGCACTAGACATGAGCTAATGCCTCTGTTCCATTGATTATTTCTATGTGACTCTCCTTGTGTCCTGTCATTCCTGGAATGTGGACCAGGGGTAAAAAGAGAACAGCCTCATCCTATCTTTCCCCAATGCCACAGAGGGCTTGCAAAGATGTTGTTGGGAACACTTGGAAAGAGAATTGCCAGAAAGGGACCTTTAGAAGAGTCTTCAAGAGACAACACTGTGATCGGCAGGAAAGCTATAAAAAGAGAAGAAGAAAATAAAAAGAGAAGGTCAGGCAGTGCAAGCAGAGAGTCTCAGGATAGAGTTCCATGAAAATTTAAAATATTTGAAGATGGATGGTCTAAAACATCTCTTTTTTAAGAACAGACAAAATTGAAAATCAGTACCATGAGCTACAGCACAAAGAGAACAGAATTTTTCTAATACCTAAACGCTTATAATACCTGGCATCTATGTGTGCAGGATTGTATAATGAGGTTTCCACATTTTGCTGTACACCACTCTCCCATATATATATACAGCAAATGAGTGATACTTGAGCTTTTACACTAAGATTTGACCCCTTTTTGGACTCTCTCTAGAGTTTTCATTTTAGTAGGTTGATTCTCAGATACCAAGTGATATAAAATCAGAAGTTCATGGTACTATTACTACTGATACTAACAATATCAGTTAAGGTTATTAAGTGCTTGCTATGTACCAGACACTGTTCTACGTGTCTTGCAAGTATGAACCCGTTAATCTTAAAAACACCTTTCTTATAAGAGTAAATGTCCACTTTATATGCAAGAAAGTTGAGGCACAGTCTATGTAACATACCCAAAGTTACAAAGCTAGCAAGTGATAGCATACTAGAAAACTTGGAGGGAAGATCAGAAGACTTAGGAAACCTAATCCAAGGAGTGGTGAGGGAGAAAGATGAGAGAAATAGGCTGTACATTGAGAAAGACTTTCAAGGATACCAGAGCAACAGTAGGTAGAAAAGAGAGACAAAGGATGCTTTTCAGAAACATGGCTATAGGTTATGAATTGGATCAACTTTGATGTTATTCTAGGGATATAAATAAAAATTGAGCTTCCTTTCATAATAATCTATGTGTTGGACTGTTCTCTGGTCATAACTCCATGGAGTCTGGAACATACAAGGATCCTGCTTTTATGTGAGTTACACATCTGAAGTGCTTTATGGTTTCATATACATCATCTCCCTAGTTAAGCACAATAGTCTTATGAGAATAAGATGTAGTGATGATGTGTGTTTGTGGAGAGGAAGTAGGAAGGAGTGAAGTGCCTTGAAATAACATATAAATGAGATGGCTCCTAACAAAACTCTAAAACTAGTATATAGTGGATTCATTCACTGGTCAAAAATTTATTATCTACTTTGTTCTATTTGTTGCCACCTATGTGGCATGTCCTGTTAGATATTAGATATAGCAGTGAACAAATAAACATTTTTTTTTTTGGCACTTACATTCTATCAAAAAAAGATAATGAGCAAATAAGCAAGTAAATATTTACCATAATATCAATTAATGGCTAACCCGCATAGCCACCCTGAGATTGTATCCCTTCCGGCTCTGCAAGCTCCCATATTAACCATAGGATTGACTATATCGCCCACCAGAAAGGGAAGCAGGTGAGACACCATAGAGAATGGATAAGGGAGAGAAGAGAGTCCAATATCAACAGAGCCCATAAAAAACTGTAAAAGAGACATTTTACATTTTAAAAGAGAATTCTACCTCTTCTAGCCATGTGACTTTGGGCATTGCTTACCTGCTCTGTGACTCCGTTTCCTCAACTGTAATAATACTGTTTACATGTTAGCTTTTAGATACACATTAAGTAAGACAACATCTATAAAATGTCTACCATAGAGGATTCCCAGTAAATGTTGCTTGTTAATATCATTACAGTGACCCAACTGTTAAAGTTGCTGGCTCTAGAAGAATTGGTGACACTCATTTAATTGTCTGTAAAAGCCGTTTAGCATGTATGACATGGATCCAGCTTGGTAACAGCAGTCTTTACTGTTTACCAGACGCTCCAAATACTTATATAGAGGGAGAGAAAGAGACTCAGCACAGATGGAAAATGCCCTCCAGAGATAACAGATCCAGGTGGTCTGTACATTTTTCTGTTTTCAAAATACTTCTTATTTAGTTTTCTTGTTAATAAGACTAAACATCAATAATCATTACAAAGCATTAACTTGGTGCCAGCACTAAACCCATGTTCTAGAAAATACAAGGACAACAATAATAAAAGATCAAATTTAGTCCCCTGCCTTAGGGTTCTCAACACCTGGCTGGAATATAAGATCTAAGTGAGTTCTTGGATCAAAAATCCGAAAACGGCACAAAACAAGAGCAAGCCTTGGTGTTCTCTAAGCACTGCAGAGGAGAATAAGGAAGATGTTACCTGGAAAGAAGGCAGAGTCTACAGGAGAATGCAAAGAGCATGCTTTTATAGAGACCTCCTATTGGCCAGCCTCCAAAACACACATTTGTACTAATTCCTCACCCATGCCCCATAGGATATATTCTTAAACCCGTTTTACAGATGAGAAAGCTATGTTTCAGAGAAGCTGAATGACTTGTCCAAAGTCATTTTGTTATTTAGAGACTGCCCCCAGAAACAAATTTGTGTCTGCCCATACACCTTTGTTATTTTCCCTATTACTAGGAGTTAATAGAGGGTAACAGTCAAGGGTGTGGTGGGATCTAGGGACAGAGCCCAGGATTTGAACTCTAACATCTAAGTTTGGGGAAATTATTTCATCCCTTTGTGCCTGTCCTCTTAGATACAGAATATGGTTCCCTGGCAACATCTCTCTCACTGCATTGTTGAGAATTAAATGACATAATTCTTGCTGAGCACATAAGTGGCACTCAATAACTGTTGGGTGTTATATCAAATAGGATGTGGCCACTACTTCCTTTTTCCATCTTCTCAGAGGATACCACTCTAAGAAAGCTCTAAAGATCTGAAGACTAGAACCTTCAGGCAAAGAGATATCTTGAGAAGGAAAGTGAAGTAACCATTGTGGGTAAATCTGGGGCAAACACCTGGACACAGGCTTCCAGGGCCTGGCTGATCCCTCCCACAGCTACCGGATTCCCTTCAGGAACTGCCTTGCTCAGGATGGCCTCTTTGGAAACAAACAGTCCTTATGGCAGAGGCTGTCACTGCATCATTCATACAGCCCCTGCACTCACCTTTGTTCCTCCTTGTCCTGCTTAAGGGCTCACTCAGGCTGCAGAATTATGCAATACTTCTACACAGAGAAGGCCCTAAATAGGTGAATGTATAAACTGCCTACCTGCTTCCTGGAGCAGGACAATTCTGAAGTGTGTTCTCCACCACTGACCAGAGGCCCCAGGAGCACTGAGCTCCAGCTGCCTACTTAGTAAGTACTCATTAACACGTCCTTTCCTGGGATCAACCAAACCTCAGTTTCAGGATCTGCTTTGGGGGGCCCAACTTAGACAGCTGGACTCAAAAATACTCTCTAGCTCAGCACACAACTTTTGGTTAAGCCACCCCATCAACCCTCCCTTAGTTTCTCTACACACTGGGACTCATACTTACAGCTGTTTTGCATCTACACAGAGTTTATTATCAAAATACCAAGTTTGCTTATAACAGAGACTGGAATTAACCACTGTCAGCTAGCTTGCCAGTTTTTCATAAATACCTTAGTTTTCCGTGCCCCCAGCTCTACCACCATCCCATCCACCTGCCCAGTGTGGGGGTCCTCCCACCTTTGGCTACCTTGAAGCTCTTATCGGGAGAGGACTGGAGGAAGCAATCAATTTCTGAAGTATCTCTGAATTAAGCAGTGTTTAAGCTGAGGAGTAAGAAAAAACAGATTTTCTGAATCAGCAAAGATTTATGCTAAACAACGTTTTTATGAAATGACCCACTGAGAAGGGAGAACTTCACTGCAGCAGTTTAAGAGATTTCTTAGGGGAAGAGAACAGAGTCCTCTTTGAAATTTTATTGGAGAAAGGGGGATTGGAGGGTAAGATGCCGAAGATCCCCCAGCAGTCCACAGATGTGTATTGACAAGGACAGACTACAGAATGTCAGCTGGGCAGGAAGAGAGGAGTGGCAAGGAAGGGTGAGGAGGAGGGAAGGTAAGTGAGGACAGCAGGAGTTGTATTCTTTCTCATTAGCTGACTCTAAGTACTTGGAGAAGTCTTCCATACTGCCAACTGGACTCTTAGCAAAGTGCAAAAAATCTCTTTGTAAAGGCCTGTCAGATATTTCATTGAATTATTTAGAAAATATGTGTTGAGCACCTACTGTGTGCTCTGATAGGCACTGACATAGAGAATGGGGATAAAGTAGCAAAAGCAAGCAAACAACCAAAAAAAACCCCACAAATTCTTTCTGTCCTCATAAAACCCACATTCTACATCAGTTGTCTATTACTATATATCAAGCAGTACAAAAACTTGATGGTTTAAAGGAATAATCATTTACTCTAAATTTTGTGGGTCAGAAATTTGGGCTGGGCTCAGCTGGGCTGGTCTTTTACTTATCTCATCTGGGGTCCTTCATGCAACTCTAGTATGTGGTGCCTTTATTGGGGCTGCATGGTCTAAGAACGCCTGACCCCCAGCCAATAGATAATGCTACCTGTCAGCTGGTTTGTCAGGCCTCAAAAACTGAGACAGGCTATTCCTGCTCTACATAGCTTATCTTCCTCCAATAGTTTAGCCTTGAGAGTTCTATGATGTCATGTTTATAGCATTCTCCTGGTCAAAGCAAGTCACAAGGCCAGGCCAGATGTGAGGAGGTGCTTCAAAGATATATTGCAAAATGGTACGTATACAGTTTTGAAAGAAATTTGTAGCAGTTTTGTTTTGTTTTTGCAGTCTATGGTTATTTTAATAATGGAGTCAAATAGCAAATATATTACAACGTTTAGCCAGAAGTTCTCAATCCTGACTCCACATAAGAATTACCTGGAGTGCTTTTTTTTTAAATGCCAACTTCTCCATCACAGACCAATTAAATTAGGAATTAGGGATTGGAGCCTGGGAACTTACACAATTAACCAGCTCCCCAAGTGGCTCTAAATTATAGCTAGATTTGACAGTCACTGGTTAATGTGCTCTGAAGGGAAAATGAAGCAGGATAGGGGAATCTCGATTAATAGGAGAGCTGTATAAAATGTGGGAGTCAAGAAAAGAATCTCTAAAGAGAAAACATTTGAGCTAAGAAATCCATGGAAGAAGGGGGCCAGGGAGCCTTGGTGCTGCTTGGAGAAAGGAGGGAAGAGCAAGCAGAATACTCTGAAACCAGAGGTCAACAGAGGAAACTGCGCCACAAGAGAGACGTGGCAGTAGAAACATTAAGAGAATGGTCCAGAGCATTCTAGACTGAAGGAGGCAATGATTTGGAGGAATGTAGTACTTGTTTCTCAGGATTCAGGGCCTTACAGTATTACCGGTCACTTCACTTGCTTTTTGTAGAGAGGCGAAGCAATAAAGAACTGATTAAATAGACTGTCTGTGGAAGGGTACACAATTTTTACAAAGGTCTTCTTTAGAAAAGCGAACTAATTTAACAGCAGTCTCTAGAACACAGGAAACAAAGCTGGAAGAGAAAAGAATGTGGAACATGAGAAAACAACAATAAACAAAAGGATTGTTTCTGAGACGCCAAGTATAGGAAAAAAGAAAAAAAGGAACTCAAGGCTAAGCAACAGTAGAAGCTGTGTGCCTATCTACTCCAGGCAGAGACTTAGCACCCAGAAATATACTAGAACAAAGAAGGGCAGGTAACAGGCCAGAGCTGTGGACCTTAGAAATGTCACAGGATGTAATCCTTCCATGGTGATTATGCTGCTGCTGCTTATTAAACATAGGGGAGGCAAAACCTTACCTCTTCCCTCTTAAAGTTTTTCAGTTGTGCTTGAAAGTTATTTTGACATATGACAGATTAGCAAGAGAAAAGCATACAACTGTATTTAATCTAAGTTTTATATAGGCCCTCATAAGAAAAAGAAGACCCAAAGAAGTGGCAAAGCCTAAATGCTTTTAGACCCGGTTGAACAAAAAAAGGCAATTGTGAAAAAGTAAACTGTGTAGGAAGGCTAAGGGAAGATAAGAATGATTTTTACAAGGTCTGTTTGTGCAGAATTCTTTCAGTCTCAACTTCCTGTCCTTGGTGATAAGAACATTACTTTCCTTCTAGTACAGGGAGGCCATCTTCCATATAGGGGTTTTATCTCCTGCTTTCAGGAAGATAAGGGGGGAAGGTCGGAACGCTTTTCTTACACCTGCTGGCTTTTTAAAAAGTGGCTTTATCTCAAAATAATCCATATGACAAAATGCGTATTTTGAAGTGGCAGATTCTGCCATCTTTTAAGTTACTGAACAAAATTTCCAGTTGGGAGACTTTTGCATGGGGTTTTAAGGGTACTTCCCTAGTATTATGGCATTTTCCCTCCACATTGCAGCTGTGGGGTAGGGTTTGCAGGTGCCAGCAGTGGGTGAGTTCTTCATCTTGTAAGAGCTAACAGAAGCTTTGAGAGGCAAAAAGCTATGTCTCCAGGTTAATTAGTCACTGAAAGAGGAAAGGATGCGGGAATTCCATCTCCTGCTGTCCTCACTCACCTTCCCTCCTCCCCACCCTTCCTTGCCACTCCTCTCTTCCTGCCCAGCTGACATTCTGTAGTCTGTCCTTGTCAATACACATCTGTGGACTGCTGGGGGATCTTCAGCATCTTACCCTCCAATCCCCCCTTCTCCAATAAAATTTCAAATTTGTGATCTAGGTTGTAGCTTCACTGGAAGAAGCTGGTCCAGTGCAGAGTTGTTAATTCACACTCTGTGTCCTCACTGGAGGGAGCAGAGTCTATCACCTTGTGGCTCCATCTTAGAAGGTAATGAGAATGTCTTGTGCCCCAATTCCCAGTGATGGTGCTTCTGGTAAGAAGGAATTTTGTTCTGGAGGAGACAAAACTAAAACCCAAACTGGAAACTCTAAATTCATTAATGGCTAGCCACCAAGTGGAAAAATGGTCAGTGTCCACTCTCCAGAAACAACATGGCTAAATATGTCACCAGCCTCTTTCCTGCTCTTATTGATACCAAAGTCAGCAAGTAAAGAATTTTCACTGCCCCAAGAGCTGCTAGCCTACAGCCTCCCCCTGCCAGGTGTCTCCCTAAGAGTCCTGAGACCCTGCATCAGAATTAAGCAGGATAGGGTTAGCTGTTAAAAGGCAGAATCCCAGGACCCTCTCCAAACCTACTAAATCAAAGTCTATTAATCAGAGTCCTTGGTTTGAGACCTAGGACTGCACATTTTAAACAAGCTCCCCCAGGTTAATGCTATTGCAAGTTAAAAGTCACAAGTTTAGCCGTGCTCGGGGACTCAGCCTGTTATCCCGCGCCTTGGGAGGCGAGATGAGTGAATTGCCTGAGCCCGCGGGTTCGAGACCTGCCTGGGCAACTTGGTGAGATCTCATCTCTACAATAAATCAAAAAATCAGCCGGGCATGGTAGTGCATGCCTGTAATTCCGACTACTCGGAAGGCTGAGGCGGAAGGATCGCCGGAGCCCAGCAGGTTGAGGCCGTGGTGACCGGGAGTGGCCACTGCACTCCAGTCTGGGTGACAGAGTGAGACTCCAACTCAAAAAATAAATAAATAAAATAAAAGTCACAAGTTTATAATAAAATTTACCTAGTAATTAAGTGAAACTTTCTCTTATTATCATAGTAAGAAACTCTATACCTCAAACCCCTTTCCAAGACATATCACTAAACAGGAGGTCCCCAAGCAAGACTATGAGCCCCCACACTGGAAGAAAGAAGACATTTCCCCAAGAAAGCACTTTTAAGATGCTGTGGCAAACAATTCATTCTGCAGCCCACATATGACAGATTAGCCTGCTGCAGCCTCCTGGCTCTCTCTGTATTAGCAAGATCTTACTAAACTTAATGAGGAGATTCCCAAGACCAGGGGGTCTTAGTTACCTTAAGCCCATTCCTCAGATTTGGTCCTTGGCATTGTTGATGGAAATCCCAGAATGTAGTTCTGGGACAGGAGATAAAGAAGGCCCTGATTTTCTGCATTTCTCACAGGTAAAAGACTTTGCACAAGACAGTTCTACTGGAGACACAGACTAGGACTAGATGAGTGTGACGATGAGACAGTGAGAAGTGAGGGAGGAGAGCAGGCCGGGAGACAGGCAGGGCTGCAGGGAAGCCCCACCGCGTCTCTTGGGCAGCAGACCTAGTTCCTTTTTCTCTCCCTCTTCTCTTCTGTTTTCTCTCTCTTTTCTTCCTTTCCTTTCTTCTCTTCCTCTGTACTCCTCTGTCCTTTTCTCTTTCCTCTTGAATCTCTCTTCCCCTCCTACTTTCTCTTCCTTTCTCCCTTTCTCTCTATCTCCCCTCCTTTCCATTCTTTTATTTTTCTCCTTTCCTTTTCCCTTATCTCTCCCTTCATTCCTGCCACACAGATTTACCAGGTATCCACTCTGTGCCCAGCACTGTGAATAGCATTTATAGAAGAAGAAAGACAGCCCATGGCCTTGAGGAGTTCCACACTCACAGGGAAGATTCAAAGAACAGGCTGCTGCAATTCAGTTATGAGTGGTGACGTAGAGACACATAAAGCAGACATTTAATCAGGCTTCGGTTCAAGGAAGTAATGTGTGAGCAGACATCTAGGAGAAGAGTATGCAGCTGACCAGCAAAGAGCTGGAGGAGGGGGAGAGAGGACTTCAGGCTGGGAAAAGGCCCCAGTTCAAGAGAAACCATGAGGCCTCTGAGGGTCCAGGGCTGCTACTTACAGTTATGTAGGCTGTGTCCTGCACCAGGTTCTGGGTCAACAAGCCAGGGCCCAGAGCCACCCGGGGGCACGAGTCTTCCTTTCACACAGCAAGTCTTCTGTATTGACAGGAATGTTGTTCCCATTTCTTCCACTGTTGCTTTTCTTTCTGGTACATTGGCAAAAGACTGGACCAAGGACAGTCATTTGAAAATTTAAGTGGAAGCTTTTTTTTTTTTTTTTTTTTTTTTGGTGGTTTTCTTGTTCAGGGATACAACGATATTCTCAGGTTTCACCCAGTCTGAGGCTCACCAGACATAACCAAATCTGGGATCCCTTTCCCAGCACTTTATTCTTTTGGGTGCCACACTTTATTCTTATGTTGGTACCTCCGTTTTTCGAATTAGCCTCTCTTCTCTACAGTCATTCATGCCCTTGGGTTACACTGCATGGAAATGTTTTGTTTCCAAATTTCCAGCAAACATTTACCTAGTAATGCCTCATTACCATTTAGAGAACAACCTTCAGGAGGAGTATTGGGAATAATTATTTATTCCAACCTATAGAAAGGGGAGACGTTTTGACATATTGCATTTTTTTCTAGAGTTTGACTTCAAGTATGATCCAAAAACACTTTAATGAGTTAGATGTGTTTAAAAGACATTTACAGACTTTTCTTGTAATTACAACTCATTTATCTGGTCAGGGAAATGATTCTGTGCTGAGGCAACGATAGCCTCAAGATATCAGCAATGTCTTTTTTCACCCTCAGAACTTAAACCACAGGAAAATTAATAATTACTTCTCAATATCTCCACCCTCTACAGTTGAAAGGAAAGAGCTAGACTTCTCTCTCACTGAAATAGTGTTGACTCAACTTTGTCCATCAGAACTTTTTGAATGAATGATTACTTGGAGGTAGAAATGGGATTCTGAAACATTTAGAAAAATTAATATATATTATTATTCTCAGGGAAGATATTTTGAAATAAATATACTTCCCCTTCTTTGCATAGAAGAACCTATTTGTTTGACAATAGAATCAGTGAGGGAAGAGACTCTACAATCTTTAAAAACTGCTCTATGAAGAAAGAAAAAAGAAAAGTTGCTTTTGTCTTCCAATGGTTATGAGTGGTGGGAGAAACACATACTAGTAACTTGCAATGACTTGTCTCAAAATATAGAGATGTGGCTGGCAGATGTGATAATCTCAAACGTGAAACCAAATGCCATAGACACAGAGATAGAAAGACTTGGAGGGTTGTCCTGTTCAAACTCTCATTCTAGAAGTGAGAAAACCAAGACTCCTTGAAGAAAAGTGACTTTCCCAAGTCACACAACAAATCAGTGGCAGTGCTGAGATGAGTCTCAAAAATGCCTAATCTTCTGCAAGAAATTTTCTTCTACCATGATGCTTCCTGAGTCATAGTCTTTGATTTCATTAATTCATAATGGCTCAGCTCTATGAAAATCCAGAGAAAGTAAATGAGATGATCTCCACCCCACAAAGAGCTTGTGATTCCTTTAGTCAGTCGAAAATAATAGCAACTCCATTTTTTGAGCTAGCCAACTGACTTGGGGAGAACCTTCTAGGTTGGATCTAATATAACACTTTTCTTATCTACATGTAAATAAGTTTAATTTACAACTACTTTAACCTGGACATTCACTGAGGTCAGTGAGAGACAATGAATTTAGGCATGGAGATTAGAAGTTGGTGGAGAAGGGAATGCTTTCTTCTTTCTATAATAGGCCAGAAATAGGAGGCATTAGACTGTGTGTACATGCATGAGCCTAAGATGTATGTGTGTGTGTGTGTGTGTGTGTGTGTGTGTGTGTGATTTGAAGCAGAACGGGCAAATATCTAACACATGCATGGAAAAAAAAGGAATACATTTTGTTATCAGACAAACTTGAGCTCAAATATTGACTCTGACAGTTACAATGTGATCCTGACCAAAGGAGGTAATCTCTCTTTGCCTCATTCTCTTCGTGTCTAAAGTAAGGTTAACAAGTTAACAATTGCTGACATGGAGCCTTGATGTTAGATTGAGCAGGGCAGAGAATGTAAAGTCCCTTCACCCAGTGGGTAAAGAAGAGGCCATTTTCCCTTTTATCCAGAAGAACAATTTATAATATTATAAAGGAGGTCTATATATTCTCTTTTACTATATTCTTTAAATTCTCTAGAATTAAGGTATTTTTAGTTGTGAAACTGGAGGGAGACTTTATTAAGGATGAAAAATAGCTACATTTTTATTTTGAAAGCAGACTTGTTGACAGAATGTGAATGTTTTCAGAATAATTAACAGGAAATCCAGGACTGGGGAAATTAATTGCTATTGATGCAACTGCCTTCCAAATGGCAACCTTGAAGCTGATATAAAATAAGGCTTTCATTTCTCCATGGGGTAGGCAAGACCTCTGTTGATAAGTTGCTTGAAGACCTGCGAGACTGAAAAGGTGGCTCTGTCCCTCATAACAGTATCTTCCTAAGATGAAAATTAGTATTTGCTAAGCTCCTACCATGTGCTCAAAGTGTACTGCCTACTTTTGCCTTTATCAATTTAAATACCTTATCAATCTTATAAATCAGATATAATTAATTCCATTATTATGGAGGAGGAAAGTGAAGTCTGAGAACTTGCCCAAAGACAAGTGTTTGGAAAATTCCTAACTCCAGAGTGTGCTCTTTCCTCTCTATGAGAACAACTTCCACAGAGTATGCAGTGATTGTGAGGGTAGAGTTGGACTTAGGACACTAGAGATCAAGATCTCACTTTCTTAATAATTATTCCATTCATCCTAGGTTTTAGAACCATCATTTAATAGCTTAGTGACTTTGGCAAGTTACTTAACCCATATAATACTCAATTTCCACATCTCTAACGATTTTGTAATTTTGAAGGTATCACTTACATCCTACAAGGATGCTGATAAATTTATAACCTACACACCACCCACCCTCACTCAGAATGCTGCCAGAGCCTAACTTTAGTGGATAGAAGAGTGAGAGGAGATGCTTATGGAAAAATGTGTGTGCGTATGTGTTTTAGAATAGGAGATATAAAACATAAGCTTCGTATAATTTCCTTTCCTCAGAATCAACCCAGTTCTTATCTATTAATTGGAACCATTTCAATGACTCAAGGTGAGAACATTATTCGTGAATGGTTTCTCAAAGCATGGAGGAAAAGTCTGAAATACTATTTATAAAGATGTCCATAGTAGAGACATATAAAGGAACATAAAGGCGTGAGTCCATGTTGAAGCCCTCCAGAAAGCATCCACTGTGGAAGATGCATTGAACTACTAAGGAGACAAAATGACTGGTCCATTAACATCAGCCAGCCTTCATCTTCAGCCACTGCAGACCTGGTCTGATGGGCACATGAACAGAGTGGCGCTGCCTACAGACACAGAGGCCATGAATAAGTCCAATGTGATAATGTCACACAAATGCACTCCCTGCAATTCACTCCCTGGGCAATTCAGCTCTCTCCTTCGCTGTCCTTACCATCATTATAATTAAGTCTCATCCATTTCCCCAGATAGGGACGGAGAGGGGAAATAACTCTTTCTACAGTAAACATTTTGCAGTTTCTCTTTGCGTAATTGAGGGAGCCTTGATGAAGGGGCATATGGTCTTTTACTCATGTCAGCAGGCCCCAAATGTCTCAATCTGGAAGAAATAAAGAATAATAAATTGGATTCATAACTTTTTGTAAAAGGAAGGGTTCTGCAGCTTACAGACACTGGAGTAGTAACTTTTTCCCTTGTTATGGCTTAAGAATGTACTGTCTCTGAGAACTAATAATGTCTTCAGAGATGTGGGTGTGCACAGGGACCAAGAAGTACCATATTAATTAAACAGATGTTATCTGCAAATCATCCTGACAGGAAAACCACTCATGCAGATATGCCTGACCCTACCTGAGCCTGTGAAATCTGGAGCCTCAAATTCTCTTCCCATTCTGGAATATCAATAGGTATCTCCATCTGTCCTGCCAAATTTCTAAGAAATCAGCATGTTCCTGCGGAGAACAAGAAAATTTTGATAGATTTCAAAAGTCATACATGTAAAGGCATCAGAGAGCTGCAGAAACAATGAGGACTAGTGAGAGTGAAATTCCATGGGGGGAAACATTGCAGAGGTGAACTAAGATTCAGTTATCCCTGGGGCATTTGTTGATTATAAGTCTGTGGGCGCCAGAAGCTGAGAACTTTGGTTTGACCCAGGCAGAGCAGTGATGTTGGGGCAAGTGCAAAGAAAGTAATGGAGAAGAGCTTGTAGAGGAAGCATAGGGATGGAAGGACATAAATGGAAAATGGAATGTCTTCAAACTAATGACATTTTTCTCTTAAGATATTTTCTGGAGTTCAGGTAAGATGCCGACGGCATAGGTGGAAATGTGAGATTCTCCAAACATGAGTTCCCAAAAAGACTCTTACTTTTCTTCCCCCACCCCCTGCCCACTGCCAGCCACACTGGTCCGAGGCCCAGGGACCCTCGGTCCCACGCAGGGCCAGATATTGCAGCCCCCAGCTGCTGCTGCTCCACTATACGTGACTCCCACCTGCGGAGTCTCGGGTTTCAGCTCCCTTCCTGGCTACATCGTCTCGCCCAGCACCCAGCACCAAGCTGCCAGTCACCCAGGGAGGTGCTGGGCACCCGCCCCTCAGAGATACCGGTTCCATTTCTGGCTGAAGTACCCTGTGAGGGGCCCAGGGTCACTCTTGCTGCTCACCGCCTGCCCTTTGGAACTTTGGAGCTCTGGAGCTCTGGGCCCACCCTGGCTGAGGCACCCAGCACACGACCCCATGCTTGTGTAAGGGAACAGCATATCTTAAGGAGGTGCTGATCAGAGGCTC
>NW_007247054.1:165525-166385 GCF_000164805.1 Carlito syrichta | reverse complement strand
AGCTAGTCTGATTTCTTATTTTGACTTTTGATTTTATCATTTTGACTGTTTGTTTTGCTCACTTTTGTTTGCTTTTTGACTTACACTATCTGTTTGTGCTAGGAAAAAACGCAACAAAAGGCATGATTTTATTGGTCTGTCTTTGTGTAGCTACCAGTATTCTTTAGGGAATTTTGCTTGTGTGTGTTTTTTTTCATTTCTCTCCAGCCTTGTGTCTCTTTTTCACCTATTAATTGGTATGTATGTCTGTTTTCCCTCTCACTCTTCTCTCTTTCTAACTTCCTACTGAGCCCCCCTTCCATCATTATTTTCCTCTTTTGTACATCCTTTTGTTCCAGGGACCAAACCTACATACCGCTACACAGACAGATTGTAAGGCAGTGGGAAATAGGTTTCAGTGTGCTCATATACCTGTTGGTGGATGCTGGAATCAGCATATAGATTCTGAATCACAACCCCCCCCAATTAAACCTCAAAACTGCAAAAAGTACAGCCCACAGCCCACGCTCCAACCTCAAAAGTGAACAAAGCCAGAGGACCCTGATAAGGAAAAACAGGATATTGCACAAGTGAAGTAAAAGCAACCCCATCTTCCATGAAAAGCAGAATTAAATAAGGGGAGGGAAAGGGGGAGAGAAAGTAAAATCTACACAAATGAAGAAAAACCAAAAGAAGAATATAGGACTCTCTCAGAACCCTGGGAGGGCAGAAACTGAGAAAAATAACTTTGGAATGCAAACAATGAAGAGCCCCCAGAATGACTGTCTCAAACTACAAACCTAGATATCAAGACATTAATGGAGAGATTAAAAAGAATTGAGGAGAGACAAGAAGAAACTAGGAAGGAGCTGATAACTGAG
>NW_007247054.1:163840-165096 GCF_000164805.1 Carlito syrichta | reverse complement strand
AAGGCAGCAAGAGAAAAAGGCCAGATCACCTACCATGGAAGACCAATTAGAATAGCAACAGATTTATCTACAGAAACCCTGCAGGCTAGGAGAGCATGGAGCCCAATCTTCAAAGTCCTAAAAGAAAAACAATTTCAACCAAGAATAACCTACCCAGCCAAGTTAAGTTTCATCAGCGAGGGAGAATTAAAATCTCTCCCAGATATTCAATCCCAAAGAACTTACGTTACCACCAGACCACCTCTACATGAAACACTTAAGAAAGTACTAAACACAGAAGAAAAGGAAAAAAGAACAACGCTCTTCATAAGAGTAAAGGAAAGAATAAAATACACATGAACCAACCCCAAAACCAAAAGAAAGACAAAAAACCAAGTGGAAGAACAACAACTCTATAAGAACTCTCTGATAGGGACGAACTCACACATTTCAATAATTAGCCTGAATGTGAATGGACTAAATGCATCACTGAAAAGACATAGAATGGCAAAGTGGATAAAATATCACAAGACAACAATATAATGCCTTCAAGAGACCCATCTCACTAGAAAGAACATGCACAGACTCAAAGTAAGAGGATGGGAAACAAATTTTCAGGCGAATGGAACACAAAAGAAATGAGGAGTCATGATCCTAATTTCAGACAAAATACCATTTAAGCTATCAAAAATTTAAAAAGATACAGAGGGCCACTACATAATGATAAAAGGTTCACTCCATCAATAAGAAATATTTATCCTAAACATATATGCACCCAACTTAGGAGCACCAACATTCATAAAGCAGTTTCTAGGAAAACTAAAGAAAGATATTGACTCTAACACCATCATAACTGGGGGCTTTAACACCTCACTCACAACCCTAGACAGATCATCAGGACAAAAAATCAGCAATGAGATCCGGAACCTCAATGTGACTCTTAACCAAATGAACTTAATTAATACCTATAGAACACTCCATCCAAAGACCACAGAATACACATTCTACTCATCACCACATGGAACGTATTCTAAGATCTACCACATACCTGACGATAAATCAAACATAAGCAAATTTAAAAGGATCAAAATTTTGCCATGTACCTTCTCGGACCACAGTGGAACAAAAATAAACATTAACACCAACGAGTTCCCCTCAAAACCCACAAAGACATGGACACGAAACAGCATGATGCTAAACCACTCCTGGGTCAATGATGAAATCAAAACAGAGATCAAAAGATACCTGGAAACAAATGAAAATGAAGAAATATCTTA
>NW_007247054.1:161404-162960 GCF_000164805.1 Carlito syrichta | reverse complement strand
AAGTAGGTTTCATACCTGGGATGCAAGGCTGGTTCAACATTTGTAAAATCATAAATGTAATTAAATACATCAACAGATGTAAAAAACAAAAACCACATGATTATATCATTAGATGCAGAAAAAGCTTTTGATAAAATACAGCACCCCTTCTTGATAAAAACCCTCGAACATCTAGGCATATGGGGAACATACTTCAAAATAGCAAAAGCCATCTACAAGAAGCCCACAGCCAGCATACTCCTGAATGGATAAAAATTGGAACCATTTCCCCTGAAAACTGGAACAAGACAAGGATGCCCACTCTCACCCCTCCTGTTCAATATAGTATTGCAAGTCCTGGCTAGAGCAATCAGAAAAGAGAAGGCAATCAGGGGTATCCAAATAGGAAAAGAGGAAGTCAAGTTATCTCTCTTTGCAGATGACATGATCATGTACATTGAAAACCCAAGAGAATTTGTCAAAAACCTCCTTACACTGATAAAGGACTTTGGCAAAGTCTCAGATATAAAATAAATGTACAAAAGAAAATCGCATTTCTAACACCAAAAATAAACAAACAGAAACCCCAATAAAAAGTACAATTCCATTCACAATAGCCACACAAAAAAATGAAATACCTTGGCATCTTCCTAACCAGAGACGTGAATGACCTTTACAATGAAAACTACAAAACACTGCTCAAAGAAATCAAAGATGACATAAACAAGTGGAAAAACATCTCATGCTCATGGATTAGAAGAATCAACATTGTGAAGATGTCTATCCTACCTAAGGCAATCTACAGATTTAATGCAATACCCATCAAATTACCAGCAACATTCTCTCAGACCTGTAAAAAACAACACAGGAATTCATATGGAAACACAAACGACCAAGAATAGCCAGAACAATCCTCAGCAAAAACAACAAACCAGGTGGTATCACATTACCAGACTTCAAATTTTACTATAAAGCTACAATCATCAAAACAGCTTGGTATTGGTATAGGAAGAGACATATAGACCAATGGAATAGAACTGAGATTCCAGAAGCAAAACCTCAATTTCTCAACCAACTCATCTTCGACAAAGCCTCCACCACCTACCACTGGGGAGAGGAGAACCTATTCAGTAAATGGTACTGGGAAAACTGGCTGACCACATGAAGAAGATTGAAACAGGACCCTTATCTATCTCCACACACAAAAATTAACTCCAAATGGATATGCGACCTAAATGTAAAACCTCAAACCATAAGAACCTTAGAAAATGAAGGACACACCCTTATGGAAATTGGAACTGGCATCCAATTCTGAACAAAACCCGAAACCCACAGGCCATAAGAGATAAGATAGACAAGTGGGACCTCATTAAACTGACAAGCTTCTGCAAAGTCAAAGAAACCATCAAGAGAGCAGGGAGACAGCCTACAGACTGGGAAAAAGTAATTGCCAACTCCAGGTCTGACAAAGGCTTAACATCTTGAATCTACAAGGAACTTAAACATGCTGAAAAGGCAAAAACAACCCCATTATAAAATGGGCAAAAGATATGAACAGACACTTCTCAAAGGAAGAC
>NW_007247054.1:160943-161184 GCF_000164805.1 Carlito syrichta | reverse complement strand
CCATCAAAAGAGGACTGGATTTTAAAAATGTGGTACATACACACGATGGAATACTACGCAGCCATAAAAAAGAACAAAATCATGAACTTTGCAGCAACCTGGATGTTTTTTTTTTTTTGAGTTGGAGTCTCACTCTGTCGCCCAGACTGGAGTGCAGTAGCGACCCTCTGCCTCAGCCTCTCGAGTAGCCGGAATTACAGGCACGCACTACCACACCCAGCTGATTTTTTGATTTATTGTA
>NW_007247054.1:119787-160695 GCF_000164805.1 Carlito syrichta | reverse complement strand
TACCTAACCCTTAACTGTACCCCACAATATCATAATAAAAAATATTGATAAAAAAAAAGATATTTTCTGAATTTTAAAGCTGCTCAGAGCAAAAGGAGGAAGAGCTAAGCCCAAACTCTGAAAAGCGCGGTAAAATTTCCCACAGCTTCTCACTGCCTAAGAGAGAAAGAACCAGAATAAGGAATAGCCCTGAGAACTATTGATAGGTGTGTTATGAACTCAATCATGTCGCCCCCAAATTCATCTTTTGAAACTTTGGTCCCCAGTAACTTAGAAAATAGAGATATTGTCTTTAAATAGGTAATTAAATGAAAATGAGATCATCAGGGTGGATCCTAATCCAGTATGGTTGTTTGCTCTATAAGAAGAGGAAATTACAACATACACAAGTTCAGAGGGAAGAATACATGAAGACATGGGGGAAGACAGCGGTTTACAAACCAAGGAGAAAGGCCCCAGAGGGACCCAGCCCTGCTGATACCTTGATCTCAGATTTTCAGCCTCCAGCTTAGAGAGAAAATAAATTTCTGTTATTAACCACCCAGTCTATGATACTTTGTTATGGCAGTCCTAGCAAATGAATAAGAGCCCCCAAGGAAGTAGTAAAGCAACATGAACTATCTGCAACTGTTTTCTGGGCACGTGCTAATCTGAGCACATCCAAATCTGTAAATCCAGTTTTGACCTCTGCCAAAGTGCCACTGCTATGGGAAAGATAAACTAGCAACCTGAATGTTGGCAGTCATATTGGGCTGAAGTGATGAAACTGAAAACTTGGGGAAATTCAGACACACAAGCAGTATCCTCTTCAACATATTCACCAAATACTGAAGCTGTAAAAAGTGGTGAGTCAAGATGTTAAGCTAAAGATCTTGTTAAAATGGAGCAAACATTTCTGCGGTTTCTCAGTATTGAAGAAAAAAGAAAAGACCAGCTCTCAGCTGAAATTCCTGATGGTCATAGCCTAATAACAGAAATAAATCAGACTGAGACTGAGTCTTACCAAAAGGTTAACCTGAGCTAGACTCATTCTGTCCCTGACTGGATTAAGATGAGCCATCTCACCCCAGTCTCCTGACACCCATCTGCCCATCGGAGGAAAGGGTGAACCTACCTTAGTGAAAGATAACACTAGCTGTGGAGTGTTTTAAACATATTTATTAAAAGTGTACTAGGTGTGTAGAAATAGGACCCTGTGGTCAATAACCAAGGGGAAAGATAAATGATTTAAAAAAACACAGATCCACAGATGATTCAGAAACAGTCCATTTTTATATGTAGTGGTTATATTTTATAAAGTTTCTATGAACACAAAACTAATGTAAACTGAGCTATTTCTCCAAAGGGAAACATAAGGGAGGTTTTTGAAAACCTCTGGTGATAACGTTTTTCTTAGCCAAAATTCCAGTGGCATTATATAGTTTTGTTTGAAAAATATCCTTGTAAGACAAGCCAATTAAAACATCTTTGATAACCTGCTCTTCCACATAATTTTTCCATTTTAACACTTATTAGGTATTTTTAAAATTCTTCCATATAACATATCTTATGCCATACTACCTTTACAAACATGTGAGCTACCATCATTAGCTAAGAAGTGTTTAATATTTTCCTGACCTCGAGTAATATAACAGTACATTTATTTGACATTCAGCATTACAAGAGTGCTGTACACTATGATTTTCAAAAATCAATCATCATCTCATGAATTCACAATTTTAGCAAATTTTTCATAATTTTATTATGCACTATAGATGTTACTTGAGCATTTTCCAAAGTGGTTTCACTTATGGATCGGTAAGCATTCTCCTTCTTTTCCTGCATATACCATAATGCTGATTCATTGACATTGAACTTGTGGCCAAAAGTACTATAATCCATGCCTGAAAAAAGCTTGTCTAGCACCCATATTTTCTCTTTAGGGCAAATCACAGCCTTCTTGCACATAAAAACAGCAGACAGCACTTTGGCACTATTCTTGGGACCCATCTGAACAGCAAAACTGCCAAATAAAGCATAAAAATGTAAAAAGCATGACACTAAATAGACCACAAAAGACACTTGTTTACAATAAAAGAGCTGAAACAATAAGGAAGAACATCACCTTGTTCAGTCTCAGCTGGGATCATGTGTATCAGGTAAATTAAATTTTTCATCACTTTGCACATTTTTAAAAATGACTGAGTACCATGATTACTGATTTGGGGATTACAAATAAATTTTAGTAAGTAAGCAGATTCACAAATATGGAATCAACAAATAATGAAGATCAACTGTATTGGTGTTAACAAAGATTTCAAAATAATTATAATTCATATATTCAAAAGTATAAAGAAAAATAGAAAAAAGCAGAGATTTTTTAATCAAATAATTTTTAAAAAGAATCCAGTGGACACGAAACTAGATTTAACACAATATTGACCATAGAGAAGATAGAATTATTTAAGAATTATTAAGGACAAACTGAACATACTCATGAATGGAGGTTTGTAAATTTATTTTTTAAAAATACAACAGAAGCTGGGCTTGTTGGCTCAGCCTGTAATCCCGCACCTTGGGAGGTTAAGGTGAGTGGATTGCCTGAGTATACAGGTTCGAGACCCGCCTGGGCAACTTGGTTAGACCTCATCTCTACAATAAATGAAAAAGTTAGCCGGGTGTGGTAGCATGCACCTGTAGTTCCAGCTACTTGGAAGACTGAGTTGGAAGGATCGCCAGAGCCCAGCAGGTCGAGGCTGTGGTGACCGGGAGCGGCCACTGCACTCCAGTCTGGGTGATAGAGTGAGACTTCAACTCAAAAAAAAAATACAATAGAGCACAGTAGACATGTGAGAAATACCAAAATAAAATTGTTGAAAATGAAAGACAAAAAGAAAATTCTAAAAGTAAAAAGAGAAAAGAGACATTATTCCAAAGAAGTATTAATAAAGTTGACAGCAGACTATATAATGGAAAGTATGGAAATCATTACTGTGACTTCTCCAGCTATAGATTAGTCATAGATTAATCATTACTGTTTTTATTCATTATATAAATGGAATTATGCAATAATCATTTGTGTCTGGCATTCTTTGCTGAATATTATGTTTGTGCACTCATCTATGTCATCACATGTAGCTGTTCACTCATACTCCTTGTATAGAATTGTATGTAGCAAAGGACCACAAATAATTTAACTACTTCACTATTTATGCACTGTTTGCTTATTTCCAGTTGTGGCTAATATAAAAAACTACTGCTGCAAATGTACTTAAGCAAATCTTTTGGCACCACATTTCTATCGGTTTCATTCTAGCAGTGGAGTTGCTAAACCATGTATAATGCGGTTGCTGTTGACTGAATTGGGTCTCCCCACAAATTCATATGTTGAAATCATAACCTCCTGTATAACTCTACTGGACATAGGGTCTTTAAGAAGATTAAGATTTTTTTTTTTTTGAGTTGGAGTCTCACTCTGTCGCCCAGACTGGAGTGCAGTGGCCACTCCCAGCCACCCCAACCTCAACCTGCTGGGCTCCGGCAGTCCTTCCGCCTCAGCCTTCCAAGTAGCCGGACTTACAGGCATGCGCTACCACGCCCGGCTGATTTTTTGATTTTTTGTAGAGATGAGGTCTTGCTGCCCAGGCAGATCTCAAACTCGCGGGCTCAGGCAATCCACTCACCGCAGCCTCCCAAAGGCGCGGGATTACAGACTGAGCCACCGAGCCCGACTAGGGAGATTAAGATTAAATGAGGTTATAAATAACGGTAGAGTCCTGATCTAATAAACCCGATGCCTCTACAAAATGAGGAAGAAACACCAGAACATGCTCTTTCTCCACAAACCACTCCCACAACCTCCCTCAGCTCTGAGGACAGCAAGAAGACAGCCCTGTGCAAGCCAGGAAGAGAGTCCTCACCAGAACCTGACCGTACTAGTACCTGATAACAGACTTCAAACCTTCAGAGCTATGAGAAAGTAAATTTCTGTTGTTTAAGCCACCAAGCCTATTGTATTTTCTTATGGTAGCCTGAGATAACTAATACGGTCAATTTTAAGTGATAGCAGACATCGTTAATCAATTTTTTGAAATGTTGCAAACCAGCAGTTTATGATGATTTCAGGTGATCCATATCCTTTACAACAGCTAGTATGTATATTTTGTAATGCTTCAGTCTTATACTGTAATATGTCATTGTGACTTTAATTTTAATTCACCTAATTAATAGTGAAGTTAATCATCTTTTTTGCAACGTTCTTCAAAGTTTTTTTTTTTTCATTTTTCCAGAGTTGTGAGTGATTTTCTTTTTTTGATACTGATTTTTGGGAGAGATTTATTTATTGAAAATATCTTCTCTCATATTGTATTTTCCTTTCTTAATGATGAAAATACATTCTTCATGTCAATGCAGTCCAACTCATCAATCTTTACTGTTAGTGCATTTCGTGTTCTGCTTGAAAAGTCTTTGTCTACCCCTAAGGTCCTAAAGATACTATTTTATAGAAGCATTAAATATATATATATATATATATATTTATTTATTTATATATATATATAAATATATAACATTTATAAATCTAAATATATAACATTTAGATTTATAACCTATATGGAATAACTTTTTTTTTTAAGATGTAGGGTACAATTCAGGATTAGGTATACAAGTGGTCATCATACAGGTAAAGTTTGGGCCTGAAATAACTTTTACATTTGATGTGAAGTAGGGCTTAAGATTTTTTTTTCCATGTGCATATTCAGTGGCCCAGCACTACTCATTGGAATGTACACTTACTACTGTGTCTCCTCTATAGTAAATAAAGTAACCATACAGAATTTTTTTCTAAATTTTCTATTACATTCTAACGAGATAGTTCTGTTTTCTTATCCTAATAGCACAATGCTGAAATTACTTTAGCCTACCAATGTCTTGATAGCAAATAAAGTAAGTTCTTCATACTTTTGTTCTTTCTCAAGATCACCTTAGATATTTGTGGTCCTTTTGTGTTCTATACAAATTTTAGAAATACATTGCTAGTATCCACAAATTTAAAAATCTTTCTGAATTTTTAATTTAAATTGCATTTAATCTATTTATTGATTTGGTGACAAATGACATTTTTACAATACTGAATCTTCCATAGATAAGCATATTATATATTACCATTATTTACGTATTCTATCATTTATCTCAAAAATGTTTTTTAGATTTGTGTTTATAGGTTTTGTTAGAAATACTTTAAAATATGTGATGCTTTTGATGATATTAGAGAAATTATTTTAATTTATTGATTTTTAGTAAGTAAAAATACTAAAGAATTTTTATGTTAATCTTACACTTACCTACTTAATTTTCCAAGTTCGCTTTTCTGTAGATTTTTTTGAATTTTCTACACTGATCTTCAATACAGTGCTGCATAGAAGAGTTAATAACAGGCATACTTATCTCATTTCTGATCATAGATGCAAAATTTTGATATTTTATCATTAGTAATGATACTATAGGATTTTTGTAAAAAGTTTTATCAGATTATGGAACTGCCTTTCCATTCTTGGTTTGTTAAGAATTTTTACTATGAATAAGTATTCATTTTACAAATGTCTTTATTGAGATTATTATGATTTTCTTCCTTACTTTGTTAGTGTGGTAAATAACATTGATTGATTACTAAATATAAACACACTTTACAAGCTTTGCTTGCAAATTTTATTCCTGAAATAAAATCAATCACCTATTTACCAACACACACACACACACATACATGCACACACTCATACACACGTGCAAACACATACATAACTAGAGCTCATTTGCTAGTTTTTTGTTTAGACTTCATTTATGCACCTAAGATTTTCCTCTAACTTTCTTTTCTGGTTCTGTATATGTCAGGTTTTGGTATCAAGTTTATGCTGCAATTATAAAACAAATTTGGAAATGTCTTCTCTTCTTTTTAACTTTCTGTAAACATTTTTATAAAATTGTTTCTTCCTTAAAGACTTGAAAAACATTACTAGATAAGACACCTGGGCCTAGAGATTTATTTGTGAAAAAGTTCTTAATCACTGATTAAATTTCTCTAAATGATTATAATACCGTTTAGGCTCTCTCTTTCTTTCTGTACTCGTTTTTTTAATGTTAAAGAAATTTCTTCGCTATATCTATATTTTCACATTTTTCGGCCTATGTCTCTTCAATGTATTATTAATTTTTTAGATGTCTGTATGACCCATAGTGATCTCCCATTTTATTTCTGCTGTTGATATTTTGTACTACCTTTTTCTTTGTCTTGCCCAGTCTTGCTAGAGAGTTATCAATTTTATTACCTTTCTCAAAGATTCAACTGTATATCAGACGAAGTCCTAACATGCAGAATCTACAAGGAACCCAAATGTGCCAAAAGGAAAAAAAAACCAAACAGCCCTATTAAAAAGTGGGCAAAAGATATAAATAGATATTTCTGAAAAGAAAACATACAAGCAGCCAACAGATATATGAAAAAATGCTCAGCCTCACTAATCATAAAAGAAATGCAAATTAAAACCACACTGAGATACCACCTAACTCCAGTCAAGATGGCCATCATCAATAACTCAAAAAACCACATATGCTGGAGAGGATGCAGAGAAAAGGGAATACTTCTATGCTGTTGGTGGGAGTATAAACTAGTACAACTTCTGTGGAAAACAGCATGGCAATTCCTAAAAGATTTAAAAATCGACCTTCCATATGACCCAGCAATTCCCCTCCCATATAACAGCGATCCCATATAACCTCTTCCCTACACATACAAAAAGTTCTGTCTATTTTTAATATCTTCCTTTAATATGATACATTTGTTCAGTTGATGAATCATTATTGATTCATTATTATTAATAGTAGTTTATATTAGGATGCATTCTTTGTGTTATACAGTCCTATGGGTTCCAACAAGTGTCATGAATACAGCATGACATGTCACACAAAATAAACTTCACTGTCCTATAAATTTCCTGTGTTCCACCTATTCTTCCTTTCCCTCCCTCAAACCCTTGGCAATCACTGACAATTTTACTGTCTCTGTATTTTTGTCTTTTCCAGAATGGCATACACTTGTAATCAGATACTTTGTAGCCCTTTCAAACTGGCTTCTTTTGCCTAGCAACATGCATTTAGGGTTTCTCCAAATTTTTTGTGATTTAATAGCAAATTTCTTTTTATTGCCAAATAATATTCCATTGTATGAGTATACCATGGCTTGTTTATCTATTTACCTACTGAAGGACATCTTGGTTGCTTCCGGTTTGACTATTATGAATAAAGCTGCTAATCACGTTCGTGTTTATATGTGAACATGTTTTCAACTATTTTGGTTGAATACCTTGTAGCAGAATTATAGAATGGTATAAGACTCTGTTTAGCTTTTTAAGAAATGGCAAACTACTTTCCAAAGTGGTTGTACCATTCTTTCTTCTCACCATCAATGAATGAGCGTTCCTGTTGTTCCACATCCTTACTAGCATTTGGTGTTGTCAGTGATTTGAATTTTAGCCATTCTCATAAGTACACAGTGGCATCTCATTGTTTTAATTAGCAATTCTCTAATGAGATATAATGTGGAGCATCTTCTCATATATTTCTTTGTCATTGGAGAACTATCTGTTCAAATATTTTGCCAATTTAAAAAAATCAAGTTGTCTTCTGATTGCTGAGTTTTAGAGCTATTCATTCCTTTTATTTTATATTTTATTTATATTTTAAAGATGTAGGGTATAATTCAGAATTAGTTATACAAAAGGTCATCGTACAGGTAAAGTTTGGGCCTCACTTTGGTCTCTACTTCACCTGGTTTGAGATCAGGTACCCTTATTGATGAAGTGTGCTCCCCTTCCCTTTCCTGGCAGTTTCCCATTACTGCAAATCCCTTTCTTGTAGTATTTTGATAATTGTTTAAGGTTCACTTATGAGTGAGAACATGTGTTACTCAGCTTTTTGTTTCTGTGATAGATCACTGAGTATTAAAGTCTCTAAATCCATACAAGTTGCTGTGAAGTTCACAATTTTGTCCATCTTAATGACTGTGTAATATTCCATCATGAATATGTATCACATTTTTTTATCCAATCAACTTTCGATGGGCAACACAGTTGATTCCATGTAGCATAATTATACTATATATATGTGTGTTTATAAGATTTATAGATATGTTTAATATATTTGTGTATAAAAGTTTCATCTTTTTACTTTCAATCATTCTATAAATTTATATTTAAGGTGTGTCCCTAGTAAGCAGTATTAAGTTAGGTTTTGTTTTGTCTTTATCACTCTGATATTCTTTATTTTAAAAAATTATTTGTTTTTAAAATTAACTTATTTATGTTACTTATATTTAACATATATAGGCATGTGGTAATATAACTATGCATCGTTAATACTATAAAATTGTAAATATATAGTTATATAATTACTGATAGATTTATCATTTTTTTTTTTTGAGTTGGAGTCTCACTCTGTCACCCAGACTGGAGTGCAGTGGCCGCTCCAGGCCACCACAGCCTCGACCTGCTGGGCTCCGACGATCCTTCCGCCTCAGCCTTCCAAGTAGCTGGAACTACAGGCGCGCGCTACCATGCCTGGCTAATTTTTTGATTTATTGTAGAGATGAGGTCTCGCCAAGTTGCCCAGGCGGGTCTCAAACCCGGGGGGTCAGGCAATCCACTCACCTCTGTCTCCCAAGGTGTGGGATTACAGGCTGAACCACTGAGCCCGGCTAGATTTTTCACTTTTTCTATCAGTTTTAGTTTTCTGTTTTTCTAGTTTCTTATGTTATTTGGATTAACCAACTTTTTAAAATAATTCCCTGTCTTCCCTTTATTAGCATTTTGGTTTTGCATCTTTTCTCATCTTTTGGTGATCACTCTAATCTAGAGATTCTTATCATCCTTGGCTTATCACATTCTAACATATTACTTTTACCACTTTCTAGAAAAGGATAGGTCTTTGGAACATTTCAGCTCCATTTATTATTTTCTACCTTATATGTTATAGTTCTCATTCATATATATGTGTGTGTATATATATATATATATATATATATATATATATAATCACAATACATTATTATTATTGTATTTTCAGTCAACGTTTATTTAGATTTGTTTACATATTTGTCCCAGTATTTTTTCAGTATGCTGTATACAATTTTTTGCTATTTTTGTTTGTTGAGGAATATCTTAATTTCTCATTCACAGCATAAGAATATTTTTGCTGGATGTTGAATTCTAGACTGGCATTTCCTGGCTTCCCCACCCCCACCCCAGCACTTCGGAAATTTTTTTCTGGCTTCCATTGTTTCTGATGAAATGTCAGTTGACACTCTCATTCTTTTGGTCCTTTATGGTTATTTTTTTTCTTGTCATTTTTAATTTTTTCTCTTTCCTTCAGTTTTGGAAGTTTTACTGTCTTGGTCCCCTGTGTGCATTTATTTAAATCTACCTGTTTGGGTTTAATAAAGGTTCTTGAGTCTTTAGCTTGATGTTTTTCATAGCCTGTGATAAGTTCTTTGCCATTCTCTCTTTCCGCTTTTTTTTGGTGAATCAAATTGTGTGGATGTTAGACTCTACGTCATGCCCTATATGCCTCTTATTCTATTTGTATACCTTGTACTTGATTATCTCTGCACCTCCAAACAGAAACATTCTACTAAAATTCCTTCCATTTCAGTAATTGAGAATATATTCACCCTATTCTCTGGCTAGGTAGCCAGAGGGTTTAATACCTTAAACCAATGAGGCGATTCACTTTGTGGGGCTTATTTTTAGACTTCGTAAGGCTTGGTTAACCTCTGATCCAACTCCACTTTTATGTTGTAGCCCTCGAAGGATCTGAACTGAAACCTTGTTTGTTTGTCAGGATCTGTCATCCTTCGTCATCCTGTCATCCTGAACTTCAATTGTTCTCTCTTATGTCATGCTAGACTTCTGAAATTGCCACTTAGATTTTCACGTTACATTCTGCTCTGTTTTTTAAATATATTATCTTCTCTCTCTCTCTTTCTCTGTCTCTCTCTCTCTCTCTCTCTCTGTTTCTCTCGCTCACTTTCTCACTCTCTCTCGCTCTTTCTGTCTTTCTCTCTCCCTCTGTCTTTCTCCCCAGTTTAAGAAATGGCATATGTCAAGGTCACAGCTTTCAGGCTCACTTTCTTGCATACCCCTCATCTTGGTAATCTTGCCTCCTCAGTTCTGGTAACCTCAGAATTTCTCCAGTGCTTTTTAAATAGACTATATTTAAATTTTTATTCGGCAAAAGAAGATGTCCAGAACACATAATTAATTAATGTAATGTGTAATTTTTTCCCTGATGTTTGTATTGTCTGGTAAGAGTATAATCTTCCTGAGGGCCAGGACAAACCTGCCTTTTGCACTACCGTCATCTGAGTCGTCAACTCAGTGTTTGGCATAGTGTACATTCCCTGTAAATTTTAGCTATCTTTTGGAAAGAAGAGAAGAGACAAACTGTAAGAGAAAGTTCCCTTTAGTGAACTTAGTGAAGCAGTACTATAACAACAAACCATGATTATCAAAGATTCTCGAAGCTAAATGTGCTCATTGTGTTGGGGCAGCCTGACCACCCCACTTTGGGAGCTAACGTCTCTGAAACTTAACAGTTTGTACATTTTCCATTCTCTACCTTCCATATTTCTTTGTCCCAGTGGAAATGGAAATCTCATATTAGAGGCTCCTGTTTTCACTGGGTCTTATGCAGTATTGAATGAATTGTTAAAATAAAAATCTAAAGAGAAACCAGGGTAGTGGTTTATGTAAAACAACTGTAATATTCGAATTAAAGCTATAAATCAACTATGCAAATGAGCCTGTGCCCAGAGCAGAAATGCAATGAAACAGCCTGCAGAAGGAAACTTAATAAAGCCTGCCTCTTCTTCTATTACCTTGTGAGTAGGTTTCCTGAGAGTCAGGTCTTGTGGGGACACTGAGAGAGGTTAGCTCCAGGCATTCCAGGAGCTCTCACGGCAATTTTCCTGGGACCTGGCAGTATTCTAAAGCTTCAGAGAGGGTTGAGCAGTTTGCATCTGTGTCTCCATTAAAATTCATTAAATATGCATCTGATCAGGATTGTAGTTAGGAATATAAAGCGCCTATGGGGGAAATTTACTTAAAATTATGGCTACATACACATGCTTTTTTCCTTCTGAAATGGATTTGAGTCTGAAATTTCCACTAGAGAGTTGGTTAAAGAATGGGTTTAGTTCAAAGAAGAATGGCTGTAAACAGTTTGGGTGGAAAGTAGGGGTAGGGGGGCAGACTACAAGTCAGGTTTTGTTACTAAAATGGGACCAGAGCCTGCCCATTGAAGTTAATTTGTAGTATTTGTTGGTGGCCAAAAGATCACAAAGGTCAAGTGACTTTACATCCTGGTTTGCACAAGATAGGCCCGTTTTATACCTATTGTCCCAGTATAATTATTGCTAGCACCCCCTTTCATTCTTAAAAATATCCTGGTTAGAATGATCAATTATAGGGCCAATCTAAAACATAAGGACCTTCCAAATATTTCACCTTTCAGGTAAGTCAAGCACTCAGACTGTTACTTCAGTCAAGTAGCATAGGAAGTCTCACAAGTCATAGCTCAGACTTATGCCCATTAATTAAGGTAGTAAATTTCCTGTCTCTGGAATTATTCAGGCAAAAGCTAGATGAAGAGATTAAGTCAAGGAGATTCAGACAGCAAACAAGGACTATGTCAATGACTTTGTGGGGTTTCGTCTTTTGTGGGATTAAACAAATACCAAGCTTCCTTACTTCCTTTACTAAAGACTGATCAGGAGCAAAGAAGCAAGACAGAAGTAAAAAATTAGACTGGTTCTAGATACTGCCTGTCCACCTCAGCTAAAATCTAGACCTAATTCGGACTCTAAGGGCAGTAGGGTTCCTGCTAGATGCAAGAGTTAGGGTGCATGCCAGCACCTAGGGATTTGTCTAAGCCAGGGTAGCTTTTTCTACATCATTAAGCAAAATTTCAGTGGCTTAAAACAACAAAGTTTTGTTTCCTGCTCAGTCACACTTTTCACTGTGCATTGCCTGGGAGCTCTCCCCCATGTCAGTGTTGCTCAGGAACTCCATATTTCTTGGATTGTTAAAGCAGGAAAAGGGAACATGGTGAATCACCCACTAGCTCTGAAAGTTTCTGCTAGACATGATTATTTCTTTTCAGTTTGTTTTACTTTTTTCTCTTCTTTTCTTTTCTTTGACACACTTTATTTCTACTCACATTTTACTCACAGAAAGTCCAATGGATATGCTTAATTTGTTATAGGAAGAAAAGTCATCATCATGAAAAGTAGAGAACAGGAAATATTTGTAAAATAATGCCAATGATAGATTTATAGAAAAGAGTATACAGATGGCATGTCAAAGTGCCTGGTACACAACAGGAGCTAAACATATGCCAGCTCCCTCCTGAGAAATGCCCCGATTCTTTGGAGCCCTTCTCTCCCAACTCCTCCCCTGTTGTTCTTCCTTTTGGAGCACCAGGGATTGCTTAGTCTGTAGACTCAGAAAGGAAAGGGTCCTGTACACCACAAGCAGGTGAAGAGTTAGTACCTGAATCATAGGCAAGGATTTACTTGCCATATTCTGGCCAGAGCATGTTAAAACAGCAACAATAGCAGCAGCAGCTGAACATGAAACAATTACATGCACTTGCTGTGTGTCATGCATGGTTCTAAGTGTCTCACTAAGCATTTGATCCTTTATAGATAGTTGCTATTAGCATGCTCTTTTTATTGGTGAGAAAACTTAGGTAAAATATGGTAAAGTAACATCTCCCAAGTCAACAATTAGCGAATGTCAGAGGTGGGATACAAACCCAGATAGTTTGTACCAACGTCCATGTTCCATTATTTGTATGCTAGACCGACTGGTTGAGGAATCAAGACAAGCCTGTCTTTTCCAATAACATCTGATAGCATACTATGGACAAGAATGCTGTTTCCCAGGAAGTGGATTCCCTGGGGGGCTTACGGAATGATTTTATTGAAACCCAAAGAGCAATAAATAGCATCAAATCACATGATGGCAAGTGCATTTCTTTTCTTTTTTTTCTCTTTGTTTCCCAATCCTTCTGATTGTGTCAAAAAGAAAGCTTGGATGTCAAAGACATACTGGCACTAACCATTATTGTTAATCACGCTTTGGGGAAAGAGAAATAAGGGCTCTGGCATAGAGCCTGCTGTGGGCAACAGTGTCTGCCTAGTTTTGGTTTCACTATATTTCTATTACTGGAAAATGATACTAGATTTCCATCTATGGCAAAGATACAGTTTCATTTTAAAACATTTGTTTAAGTGAAAAACAAAAAAAGTGAACTGATGTGAAAATATGGAAAATAAATAGTATGGATGGTATGCAGACAGGTTCAGAGCAGTACAAGCAGTAGGTCAAAGACTGGAATGTAGGGATTACTATTCTGGAGTAATGGGTTTTCAAAGAAGCAAACTGGATTTAGGGTTGATGTTAAGAAATTATTTTCCTCTAGTCAGTTGCCAGTGAGTGGTCAGTGAACAAAGAAAATAATACGGATCTTTTTTCCCACTCATGACCTATGGTAAAGTCTCCCTGAACCCTGAGAAGCTACACATTTCAGATTAAATGAGCCTGAGAGAAAACAGTGAGGCAAAACAAAGAGGGCCTCAGATGAACAGGGGAAGTAGTGAGCCTTATGTAAGATTGATAACTAGCAGTGTGACCTGGTCAAATTTTTTACCGACCCAGAGCCTCTGCCATCATCTACAATCTGGAGGAAATAAAACTTGCCACACAGGGGTATTAAGTGATTTGATTATGATTGTGATTATTAAGTCATATGTTGGAGAAAATATTGCAACACCCTTTGCTGGCCATTAGAAAAATCAAGCATATATTCCACACATTTTTAACAAACCTACCGAGTACTGGGCAGTCGCAGAACAGTCTCAGCTTTTACCCTTGTGGAGTCGAGTAGAAAATTACACTAAGAGGAGCATGAGAAACAAAGCTATTTATTGAGGATTCACCAGAGGAAGGTATAATCATGTGTTCATTATGCATAATCCCATTTCATCCTCACAATAGGTCTGTGAGGATTATTTAATCATTGCCCCCATTTTACAGATGAGAATCCTGAGACTTAGAAGGATAAGGAACTTACATAAGGTTATGGCATCAGCGAATGGCAGAGCCAAGACACATCTGTTTTCTTCTTAAAACAGAAGTTATCCAGATAAACACAGGTGGGATGGATTTTAGCAAAGAGAATAGAGTTGCAATAAAAGCACTTAAAGATTCAGTCCTTAAACCACCAAAGCACACTGTGGATTGTGAAGCAATGAGTGGAAACTTGGTAATACTCATTATTCCTACTGCATTATTTTTAGAGTCAAATTTTCCCCATGGGACATTTGAAGTTCTCCAAAGCTCCCTTACAAGTGTTGAGGGACTTCTACTATTAGAGCAATGTTCCTCAATGTTTCCTGTGATTTAATGCATGCAGCAAACATCCCCCAAAATGAATCTTGTTAAAATGCAGCTTCTGAGTCAGTAAGTCTGGAGTGGGCTTGAGATTCTGCATGTCTAATATACCCCACGGTCTATGCTGCTGGTCCACAGGCCACGGTTTGAATAGCAAGGCATTAAAGCCCATGAAGATGGATATCTTTTTCACCCAAAGTGTCCTATTCAGCTGTGAATCAAGGTGCAGCCTGTGCAGCAAGGTAAGCAGGCTCCTTGCTATGGTGGGAAATGGGCAGGAACAGACTGGGCTGGAAGCCTAGCACAAGGACTTCAGCACAGAGCGGAAGAGGCAGGTGGGGAGCCTGCTGGCTCTACAATCCCCAATAGCAATCAGCCAGAGGGAAGCTGGTGAGAGGAGCCATTAACATTTGCAAGTCACTCCAACAGCCCTTAGGGGCACTCAAAGGCACAACAGAGTGGTTGTTATTAAGACTAATGAAAAAACATGTAAAATGTGCTGTTAAATACCGATAACCCAAGGAGTAGTAGCTCACTGGGGGTTGGGCTGCCTCTTGCTTCTTGGTGGTGGCCTTTTTGCTTAGTTATACAGTTGTTTCTCTGTCTCTAGCTGTCCAAGTGCATGGGAAGCAGCTAAGGGGCACAGGTCCTTCCTTAGGGTCATTTCACTTAATCCTTATTCCTACCTAGATGTATAGATGAGGGTGCTGAACCTCAGACCAGTCAAGTGAGTGATGACTTAGATTCAACACCCTTCTCACCCAGACTCCACATTCCAGTCAGGAAATGGATTGCTGTGGTGAGGGAGGGGTATCTGTGAATTACCTGGAATTGTATACAAAGTCTTGTGTCTGTGTGTGAGTGTGTGTGTGAGTATATGTATGAGTATGTGTGTGTGTGTGTGTGTGCATGCACACACATGACTTTTGAGTGTGAAGAGGATAACTATATTTCATCAGATTCTCAAAGGTACCTGTGATTCTCCCAAAAGGTAACAGCTCCCTGGCTTAACTGTACAACAGAAAAAGAGGTACACCAGAGCAGTGGTTCTTGGTCTTTCTTAGTGAAAGGAATCAGTTTTCAATGTCAAATGTTTTTCAACCATTCCCTTAAGAGATAGTTGAGATTTCAGACTCCATTACTTGGAATCACACTTAAAGACAAAAGAGGTTCTGAATTCTGGCCTGCTTTCAAGTGAATACATATTTTCATTATTATACCAGCATCTGTGTGTACTTGGTAAATGGGAGTAAGTGTACCTACTAAATATTATTTCTTTAGTCTATAAAGAGCTTGATGTACAAATGGATTTGAAGACCACTTGCAACAACTTGCAGGGGGCATACAGAGATGAATCTGAGCTAGACACAATTTTGGAAAGTGCAGTTCAGCAAGATGCTTAAGTTCTCAGATCTTTCCTGAAAGTCCCAAAATGGGAGTCAGAGTAAAATGATCACAGAGAGGGCATTGTTGTTACTGCAATGGCTCAGCATGTTTTCACTATTTGCAAAGAAACCACACAATTCCTGCTGGTTGAAATGAACAGAGTCAGGTGCTCAGCACTTCTGGGATGTCCTGAGGTATCAGTTCAAGCATAAGGCAGTATCTGCCACTAGGATACTTCACAAGTCAAAGCACAAACCAGTCACGTCAGTGAATACAAATGGGAGCAGTAGGATACATTTCTGGACCAATGGCAGACCTGCAGGTGTCCAGGCAGCACTGGGTTTCTCTGTAGAGTTCCCCAGGATGTCAACAGAAGAAACAGTCATGCCAGAGCAGTGATGATTCTAGTTCCTGGTCCCCAACTTAAAGCACTACCGTGGAGCATGAAAAAATTGAAGAAATGTCCCTGTGACATAGGACTTGATGACCCAATTCAGGAAACTACTTCTACTGTGAGGAGAGTGACACAGAAAGCATCAATCTCGGACAGTCTTTACCTCCTTCAAGAGCCTACTCAAATGCTGCATTCTTCATAGAGAATATTTCCACTTTTGCCTCCCCATGTTACACATCCTCCTTATAGCTCTTACAAAATGGCTAAGTGCTAGCAGGAAATCAGTATCAGCTTTGTATTGGAGATAATGGAAACAATAGGCTTGTCTCTCCCTAGGGAGACTTTAGGATTGGACATCACTGGAGCTAGATAGACCCTTGCAGACAACCAGACAACTCCTTTTATAGATGAGATCCCAAAAGGGGACATGACTTGCCCTAGGTCACACACACAGCCAGTATATGACAAAGTTGAGTCTAGATGACAGAGACCCCACCTCTAATCCAAAGCTCATGCACAGTACCATACTCCTGCAACAAGTAACTAGAGGAAAGAGTTTCTGCCTTAATCACAAGAAGCTGTCATACAATGATGAAAAACACCAGCTGTGTTTGGAGCCAGACAGACCCAGGTGCAAAATATACACTGTAACTGTTGGTCAATTACCTCAGTATACTAATCTATAAAACAGGGATAAGAATAGTATCTACCTCAGAAGCAATATTGTAAGGATTATAGCGATGATGTACACAAAGTACCTCTATTATTAATTTAACACTTTCAAAGTGCTGGTCTTTACATTACTCACTTAATCTTGAGGTTCTGAATGTTTATGTCGTTTATTCATAGACCCAGGAAGAGCAATGGTTTGAATTAGATCTTTCTAGAATCTAAATTCATAGGTGGTATACTTTCTACATGGCTTCACTGTCTCAGCATCTCTCTGGGCCAGGAATGCCTCCGTAGAGCTAGACACGCACAGGCACTTAATAAACATTGCTCATTGGACTTGGTCTACATCCTATTCCAGTATACACAGAGAATCAACTGGAGGCTTTCTCTGGATGTTGTCATGAGGCACACATCAGGGGCTGCTAAGAAACTGTGATGTTGGCAAAACAAGATAGACACCATGGAAAAGAAGCAGGGGATGGCACCAGATCGCGAAGATCTCATCTCTAATAGGTGACATGGCCATGATTTCACTCCTCTGACCTCAGCAATCGTGTAGAAGTATCAATAGCTGCCTTATCTACCTTGCAGAGCTGACTGCAAAGATCGAGTGAGCTCACCTACTTGAAAGTGTCAGATACTGGAGATGATGTTTTTCTCATTACTGGAATTACAATCAGAATGATGGGTAGAACAGTCCCAAGAGAATTCCAAGACTAGTCATCTTCGGAGAAAATGCTGCATTTAAAGAGGCAAAGATAAGAAGGAGCCAGGACTGTGGAAAAATTACTGTCTTCAATAGAAATATAAAAATAATCAATTCCCAATCTTAAGTTTACTATGGAAAATAATAATGTAGCTAAAATTCATGGCTCGCTCAAATTCATCTTGCAGAAAGACTTAAAAGCGATTTAAATAAACTGTTGGACAACATTTAAACTCTGCCCACCAAACTGAACCAGTTTTCTCAACAATATGTGTAACCTAGTGGCAAGGGAACAGGGAAGTCACATTAAATAAATGCAGAACACCTGTCAAAGTATCTGTACAATCTAAGAAGACTCCATCAGAAACCCATTCAAAAGATATGAATTGAATTTGTGCAGCTCAAGAGGTGGAAGATATCAGTCAATGATATACAACAGAGGACAGCACAATTGGCGAGTCTGTTTTTTAAGGCTAACTAAGCAGACCCTCCAGGGATGTGCGTTACATCTAGACATTTGTTCTCAGGTAATAGGAAGGGAAGCTGAGACCAGGTCTGTATTAACCTTTCAGTGCATTCACGTGTATGCTGGTCACCAGCTTTAGGGAATTGGACTACAAAGAGTGTAAACAACCCCGTCTTGGGAGGCTTCTCCAGCAGAATTACAAAGCAGTAAGTATCCTTTCAAGAGCTGACTGAGTAAGCCACAGACTTTCATGGTCTTTTCATTTGCCAACTCACACTTATAGATCAGAGCAAGCAAATCTGAATCCTCCCCGTCACTATGTTTTCCAAATGGAGCTCTCATTGGAATTAAAGAAGCTGTAATTAAAGTACCTTGTTTGGGAATGCTGCAATTAGTCTCCAATTCAGCATGCCATCAAATGTAATCTGAATATAAACACCCAGGCTGCAGGTGCCAATCCCCTGGTGAGTTCTGGGAGCTAGCAGGTCCTGCCTGCCTTTTTTATAGGACCCTGTCACCCCTCGGTGACTCACCTGGTGGGGCAAACCTAGGACAGTAATTCTGAAGGCAAACTGTCTTCCCAAATATTTATAAGCTTTGGGAATTGAGCTTCAAGGAAGTGTTTTGTCTTATCACCACATAGAGAAGCTCGGAGGGGTAGAAGCAGCTTCTTCAATTTACACTCCTAAAGGAATAACATGACTTCATGATTAAACGTAAGCTTTGAGGCCATATTTTACCCTATTAACAAATGTTTATTGGGACCCTGCTAGGTGCAGGACAGTGGGGATTTGATACAGAATAAGATAGGAGGATATGCTGGAAGCTCCATGAGCATCAAACCATGCACTCAAGCTGTGTGACTTTGGGTGAATGAGTTGACCTCTCTGAGGCTCAGTTTGCTTATTAATAAAACGGGGAAAATGCCATTTACCTCACAGTGTTGTAGTGAAGATTTAACAGGAAAAAAACATGTAAATGTCTAGTATTTTGCCCACCAGAGAGCAGAGCTGGGACTGGAAAACCAGTCCTCTATTCTTCATCTGCTTCCTCTGGCCACCATGCTGCCCTCAATGCTGGGCTCAAATGAGAGAAGGACCTGGAACTGTGGGCCAGGGTCCTGTGACTGCTCTCTCCCCGTTTGGTGCTCAATAACTTTTCTAGAGTCACAGGAAAAGCTGTGAAGTTGACCACATATGTGCAAAGCTTGTCTTCCTTGTATTGGAAATACCTCCACCAGACATTAAACATGTGTGAGACTGTATCCTGCTGGACTCTTAGCTCCAGGAGCTTCACAACTACCCCCACTGCCCTCCAGCCCTGCCTTCTCACTCCTAAAAGCACTCCCCAGTTCTTCACAGAGTTGGCATCTCAGCAACTACTCTCATGGTCCCAGGGCAGCCTTTTCCTTCCAAGTGTGTCTGGTCTCTTTTCTGCCCTTAATGCTCAGCCTGCTCACTCAGTGTGTCCTCATGGAGAGCAAGCACGATACCTATCATGCTCAGATACTCTGATGATTTCTTTACCTGTGTCCAATCCCTGTGTCTACATGGATAGAGACTCTTACTATGTTCAGATACTCTGATGACTGCTCTACCTGTGTCCACATGGATAGTGAATGAGACACCTACTATATTCAGATACTCTGATGACTGCTCTGTGTCCACAATGATAGCAAGCAAGACACTTACTACGTTCAGACACTCTGATGACTACTCTACGTACATTATCTCATATCATCCTTGACAAATGGCACTATTATCTTCCATTTGTTTAAGCTAAAACTCAGATTCCATCCTTGATTGTGCTGCTCTTGAGCATCACTTGCAAGCCATCAGCACATCCTGGGGACTTGACTTTCAAATCTCGTTCCCCACCTATGCACATTTTTCAACCTTCACAGTCACTTCAGTTCAAGTCACTGTACATGGCATCCCAGCCAAGGTTAAGGTCAAAACTCTCCACTGGCTCTTATCACACTCAGAATCCAGTCCAAGCTCCTTGCTCTGACCTCATGCCCCAGTGCCCTGCTTCGGCACATCCACCCTATCACTGTGGTTTCTGCAACCCCAAGGCCTTTGAATTAGATGCTGACTCTGCCAAAGAACCTCCTCCATAGATCCTGCATGGATGGAAGCTTCTTGAATGTTGCCTCCTCCAAGAAGTCTTTCCTGACCTAAAATAGCCCAGCCTCTTCCCAGTCATTGTCTATCATATCAGCCTTCAAATGGTATATTCTATCAATGCCTGATGATTTCTTTTTTTTTTAGTCTTTCTACCTCCTGCTGAGAATGAAGATACCCTAAAAGAAGTTTTGTGTCTTTGTATCCACTTCCTGGAGCAAAACCTGGCACATAGCAGACAATCAATATGTTAGTTGAATGAATTAATAAATGATATAACAACTATCTGCAAAATAAATATAAGCCCACCTAATGAGGTCAGGTGAGCTGTGGGCATGCCTGATATATGGCAGAGCCTCAATTCAAACCTAAGTCTTTGCTACTCTAAGGTTGATGCTTTTTCTACCCTCACTGTCTTCTGTTTTGTTTTTCTCCCTCCTTTTGTCCCCAGCAGTTATTGCAGTGTTGACTGAGCAATGAATCTTTATTATAAATGTCTGCACATGACCTCAAGCCTCTACCTCTTCTATCTGAACTAACTTATGATTCACACCCTGAATGTCTGTTTTCAGGCCCTGCTGCTTTTCTAAATCACTGAGAAATACTTATCCAAAGCAGACACAGTCTACATCTTTTACCTTTTATGAAGAGATACTCACCACTCATCAAGCGTTCTACATTTCTGCCTATCATGCCACAAAAAAGAGGCATCCGCCACTCCACAGATCAGAACATGGGTGGGAAGTTTCTCTCTCCTTGAGAAAGAATCAACCAAGATCACCAGCCTAGGGTTACTTGACCAAGTTTTCTGGAATGGAAGAAACACAACCACTTCAAAATTTCAAACTGGGTCTGGGGGCAAGAAAGGGGATTGTGGTGAATTAGGGCGGGCACCTGATGACAACTGCAGAGAGTTCAGAAAGTGGAAGGGATGCAGTACCCCAGAGTTCTGTAGCACAGGTGTGAATGTGTGACTCAAAGCAATGATCACATGTCCATAACTCTACTCACCTTTTTAAGACTTTTTAACATAAAAATGAAAGTCAGTGAGCTGGGAGTCAGGACACTTTCCTTTGAGCACTGTCTATAATTTGCTTGCTGAAGGGCCTTGGGCAAGTCCCCTAACTTCCCTGACTCTCAAAAGCCTTATCTCCTGTAAATGGAGGTCAGCACCCCAGCACTGCTAACGACAGGGTTTCTATGGAGACCGTGCCAGATGACCAATAGGAACAGGATCTGTTCAAGAGAAAGCAATTGTTGTGGTGGTTCTTATACTAATGGATCCCACACTTTGAAATCAAACTCACAGGATAGAGATGGGGCAGGTTCAGGACAGGTCAAATGAAGATATTGGTGTGTTCACTCCATCTCATCATCTACGCCTTTTTTCACTCAGTTCCCACCCCCTACCTCTGAACTTTAGTTCACCCTATTTCTGCCCCACCCATTCTGTAAACTTCAGTTACACCCATCACTCATCCCAAATTTGGCCAAGAACAGTACTGTTGCTGAGGGGAGGCATTCTCCTTGGGCTCCTGAAATCAGACCTGGTGATCCCCCAGGGAAATAAATCCAGCCCATGCTTCATTGTAGTATAGCAGCATTAAAAGAGGCCACAAACAAGATTTAACGAGAGGTACACCTGGTTGAATGCATCCTCCTTGATAACTGTAAAGCAAACCCACCCCATACAACCAAGCCTTCTGAAGTCAAATGGAAAAGGACCACAGGTGTGACGAATCCAATCATCATAGGACTGGCCCAATGATGTGCAAAATCCAGCCTCATACCTGCTTCATTATCTTGGTCCCATATTCACAGTCCTAAATTCATTTCGTTAAGAAAGGTAAGGTGATTACATTACTCATGTGTATAAAACAATTAATAGTACCACTCCTGCCTCTGACTAAAATGTTTATGCTTCCATGGGGTGGTTTGAGCATCCAGCCTTCTGGTTAACCCACATCAGTTTGTCAGGCCATTTGAAGAACTGGTGTCTTGGAGGGAGACAGCACCATATTCAGGGAAGACATCAAGTCTCTCTGCAAAGAGAACAACCAGCCAAGAGCTGTTGAAGCACTTTGTGTTCAGTTTAACACATGTTTCTCGAGTCCCTGCTAGATATGGGCTGGATGCTAGGAATAAATTCTTACAGATTTAAGGCCAAGTCTTGGCTCAGTTGCTTACTATCACAGCATCACCCGTGACTTAACCTCACCCAGCTTCAGATTCTTCATCAGTAAAATGAGAAAAACAGCAAGGTCTAATACATAGGACTTGGTTGGTGTTAAAATAAAAATGCATATAAAATGATTGTAAATAAAAATTGCTATTTCTATGTTAAGTAATTCTAAAGATATCAGTGGGGACAGGAAGTGTATATTCAGAGGGGAGAAGACAGTGTTTTCCACAGCATATCTCGAGAAACCTTCTTTATTTCAGTAAAATGGAATGTTCCACTAGTAGACTTACATGAAAGGCAATAGTAGTTAGAGCACAAACTTGGTCATTCAGGGTGATCTTGGGTAAGTTACTTACCCTGTCTGAGGACTATTACATTATAGGACTATTATGAAGATTAAATACACCGAAATATGAACAGTGTCTGACAGAAGCAAGCTCTGTACAAATGTTTGCTATCTGTTTTTATCACATAGGCATTCACAAAGCATGTTGTTCCCAACCTGAGAAGGTCTTAGAAGAGAAGCCTTTCCTGATCATCTTATTTTATGTTGCCCTTGGCAACTATCCACTCCTTGGGTTATGATATAGAATTTGGTGTGCTCAGTAAATGTGAATTTCAGATAAATAATGACTAATTTTTGGTACAGGTACATCTCATGCAATATTTGGGACATATATACTCTAAACATATTATTCTTTGTTTTATCTGAAGTTCAAATCTAGGTATCTGATCTTTGTATTTGTTAAATCTGGCAAAACTACCATCCCATTATCCTGTCAATAGTTCCAGGCATTGAAAAGTGCAACTTTAGGGCCGGGCTCCGTCGCTCAGCCTGCAATCCTGTGCTCTGGGAGGCCGAGGTGAGTTAATTGCCTGAGCCCATGGGTTCCAGACCCGCCTGGCCAACTTGGCGAGATCTCATCTTTACAATAACTCAAAAAAATGAGCCGGGCGTGGTAGCGCGCGCCTGTAGTTCCAGCTACTCAGAAGGTTGAGGCGGAAGGATCGCCGGAGCCCAGCAGGTCGAGGCTGCGGTGGCCGGGAGCGGCCACTGCACTCCAGTCTGGGCGACAGAGTGAGACTCCGACTCAAAAAAAAAAAGAAAGAAAAGTTCAACTTTAAAATTTATTTATTAGAATGTCTTCCTCACTAGAAAGTAAACACCATGAGAGCAGGGATCTTGTCTACCTTCTTTCTAGCTATCTTCTCAGGGCCCAGCAGAGAAGAAGAACCCTGGCACATGGGAAGAACTTAACACAAAAGTGCTTTTATAATAACTGAAGAAGGGGATCTTTGCAGAGCAAGGAGAGGCCTTGGCAACCTTGTCTATCATCCTACTTTTCTGGTCTTTTCCAAATGCCAATTTATAAAAATCTTTCCAAGTATTATTCCAGTCTATGTACCTAGGCTTGAGCACTCCATGTTTGCAGTCTAGGGACCTCAACTCTTCCCAGAGCTCTGACTTCTTTCCCAGAATGACGGCTTCAGCATCTACTGATGAGATGTGCCATATTTTTCCCTTTGAACTGTGAACAAATCAATTCTCTGCATTCCAATTCTGTCAGAATCCTGGACTCCACAGACCACAAGAAATGGACTTGCCTTATGCTAATGACATTTCATTTATCATTATGGTGTTGAATGAGAGGAGACCATTAGGCTGAGTTTGATGTTTTATTAGTGTGTTTTTCTGAGGTCTGTAACTCTGCATAACACAATGAATAAAAATGACCTAAATTTCACTTTATGAGATATTTTCAGGCTGCAATTGCTCAGCTGCTGAAGCCTGGTAATGTCTTCTGTCAATAAAATAAGGCTTCAAGTCTTCCGTTTTAGAGCATTTTTAATTTAATTTGAAGTTTTACATTTGGCAATAGCTCCAGTTTCCCATAAAATAAAAATCACTTGATTCTTTGTGATTTTTAGTTTAAAATAAGGCCAATTTTAGGAGCTTGTGAACCAGAATGTCTACCTAATGCCTGAAACTGGCAACACTGGCACAATGTTAAAAACAGAGTTTCTAAATGTGGTTGAAATTGTACATAGCCCCTTTTGATTTGAAGTGTTGTCCTTGCTATGTCTGATGTACTGCATTTGAAAAGATATGGCTCTCTCTTTGCTTTAGAACTGAGTTTTTAATTGAACGGGTGGTTATTCAAGCAGCACTATTATATGAAGACTCTGGCTTATGAGGGACTGACGGGGGTTGGGAGGAGATTGCCCTGTCTTGCCTCCCTAATTTAGTGATAAGAGGACTTAATTATCTATGTAAAAGTTAACTATTTTGCCCTCAAACCCCTATAAAATATTTTTAATGTTTTATATATTTTATATTAGTAACATGAGCGAGTGACAATGAGTGAGTGACAATAAAATAAATGGGCTTCCCCAAGTCCAGTTGGGTAGTTTTTGCAAGTCTCTTCACAATGGACAGTAATATGAACTGTGTCCCAAAACTTCTTTCCCTGAAGCGGGAGATAATTTTGTAGCTTACACTCAACCATATGCTGAGGATGTGAATGTGCTTCACGGATTACAGCAGTTAGTTTCAAAATGCATGATAACTTTTTTCCCCTTTAAGAGTCAATAACTCATCAAGAAAAAAAAGCTATATGCACAAAATGTTAATTAACAAAATTATCCATACTAGCAAAAAGAAACTGGAAGCAAGCTCTTTGTGCAACATTCTGGAAATTGTTAAGTAAATTATGGTGCATGGACTATGATGAAAGATAATGCAATCACTGAAATGATCATTAGAAACATTTTATAGATGCATAGAAAATGTTTAAACTAAAGTATCAAATGAGAGAAAAATGATCAAATTAAATGTACGTTGTGGTTGCAACTATATAACTGTCTAGATGGGCACAAATTGAGAGTAAATAATGAAAAATGATAATACATAATAGATGTATAGAGTTACTTGTATTAAATATAATTTATCACTATCTTTTAAATTGTTTTTGAAAAGTTAAAAAATCTTTTTTAAAATAGTGAAAATGAGCAATCAGTTTAAATGTTTGAATCTAGAAACTAGTCCTCCTCAGTTTATCCTAGAGCTCATTAATAAAGTAATATCCAACTTGCAGAATAACTTAAATTTTCCAAATACTTACTTAAAAGGATGAACTTGAAATAAGCCAATGAGAGACTTCCAAAAAGGAAGAAAAAAGAAGTCATCTCCTTTTAAGATGAAAAGACCTCCAATGTCACCTGTGATAAACTTCTAGTCTTAATGAGGAGGGAGGTAAATAAAGCCCAGAAAAATTGAAGTCTTGGACACAAGGAGAGTAGCAAGGCTAGGACTAGAACAGGGCAGTCTGGTGAAGGATATACCTCGTGTGTGAGTCCCAGACGATGACTCTGGGTGAATGAATAGCCACAAGGCTCCCTCTTCTGGGTTCCCACAGCTCATGGAAAAGCTACAAAGGGCCAGTGCTTGGGTCATGCTCAACCCTCAGCCAGCTCAAGGCACAAAATGCACAGCTGTGCTCAGTTCCCTACCTTGAAAGGATAAGGCCTGGGCGATGTTCCAGTACCCTTTCTACTTTGGCCAAGTGGTCCTTTCTCATCCTTGCTCAAGGCCTGGTTGCCTGTTTGTCAGCCTTGATCTGCTTATCTTCTACCTATAGATGAATCCCTGGAATTGGCAAACTCTGCTTTGTCCCTAGAAAGTATTTCCTCTTTTGCTTTAACAAAGCTCTGTTCTCACATGAGCCTCTGGAAGAACGGACAGGGACTCATCTCAGGTCAGCCATGCCTTTCTCTCAAGAAGTTCTCACTCCACCCCTTCTGACCATACTGTGTGTCTTTTGGCCAGAGCCCAGAGAACAGAGCAGTACTGATTCAGGGTGTTGTTCTTCACTCCATGGCAGGCCAACAGACATCTGGCTCATAGCCGTGATGGAGACCCTTCAGGGTTTAGAAGACCTGGTGCAGGTCCTTACTTGCCTTTCTAGCCCACTCTAAAAAAAAATGTCCATTCTGACATGCTTCATACTTTGAGCTCTTCAACCTGTGGAGTGCAATGGAACTCCCCAAAATTAAATCAGTGGGAAATGGAAGTTCAGGTTAACTGAATGCTTTTTATTGCAGCTAAAACAGGATGAGGTAACACTGTAACTTACCTGCTCTATTACTTGGTCAAGCTACTTAACCTCAGTTTTCATATCTGTAAAAAATAGGGATAATAGCAATAGCTATCTAGCTGGGTTACTATGAACATTTGATGAGAGAGCACATGTCACACATGTATACAGTACCTGGCACATAGGACGAATTTTCTGTGATTTGCTATTATTTTTTATCCTAATTTTATTTTCTGTAAAACAAATATTTTAACATCTGTCATCACCACCACTATAATGGTATGGACATCAAGTAAATTTGAGAACTGAATTTGCTTAACCAAGCTTGGAGAACTGTGGCAATGTAAGGTTGCATAATCACAGCATGGTGAGTCCCACCCCAGTGATATGAGCGTGACTGAGCCTTCTTTTATGGGGTCCCTGAGCACAGGCAACTCATGCCAACCTCATCACACTTGTGGAGAGACCCATTATCACTACCTGGGAGAAAAGGAGATGGAAGTTATTCGCCTCAGTGCTTAATTCACTTGCCCAAGACCACCAAGTTAATTAGTGACAGGACTTGATTCAAAACTAGGTTTGCCCAACTGTAAAACTCATATTCTTAAACACTATTCTGTAACTTTTTTTTTCTTTTTGCTATTAGTCAAAAAATTACTTTTGCTATACATGACACAAAAGAACTTGTCAACTATACTAAATGTCTATTGAATTCCAGGTACATTTTTTAAAACACATGAGGATGTTGTTGTTGTTGTTTTGTTTTGTTTTGTCTTATTTGTCTTGCTTCTGATTTACCTCTTCACCCTTTGCATTTGGGTGTGCCTGGGCAGAAGTGGAATGGGGTCGAAGGTCATTCCACATCACAGAAGGCCCTGGTTGTTTAGACTTCCTGTGACTAAGATAACTGCAGACTCTTTCATCAAGATTCCAAGGACCAGGAGGGCTGTGGATATGTATCTCCTGAGAGGAAAACTTTAGTATTAAAGAATCCTGAAAGTCTGCTTGACCCAGTAGTCTTGTCCTACTGTCTAAATTGCATTCAAAGCCTGCCAGTCTCTGAAATCTGGATTCAGATTTAAACACCTTAATAATGCAAATTTTATTTTAAGAATTGGAACAGGAAAATAATAACATATGCTTACATTAACAGGAGAAAACAATAGTAATTTCATCTACATGTTATGGTTGGGTCCCAGATTCAATGAACTCTGGAGTGAGACGGAAAATATAATAAACCAGATTCTGAAAATTGAATAATCGACATTATACATGGTTACAATTGTAATGGGTGGAAAGGCATAAATAAAATAAAAGAATTGTTTGCTCTTAAACTTTTCTGAGACTGTCACCACAGAAGTGGGCTTATTTCTCCAAACAATTGCCAATTGGACTATGGAATAAAAAGCACAACTTCCAACTTGAGGCATCAAATTTTAAATCAAAGTTTGAAAACAACAAATCCATCACCTAAATTTATAGGATTAATCTCCTATCTTTCCTCCAATAACAAGTAAATTGAATCTGTAAAATTATGTTCTGTATATGATTTTCAACTGTGTAATTATTGTTTAAAGATACATGTCTTCAATTTCTTCTGTTCCTCTGAAACACAAATTCATTTCATATCTTTTGTTAATAAGCAATTTAGTTCTCAGAGAATGGTATCTTAGTGTTGGTAATTAAGTGTTATATTTACACAAAGGAAATAATGAAGAGAATCTCATACAAAAAGAACATTCCAAAACATTCCCCTGAGTGCAAACATACAACCCTGCAATATCAGAATTTATTGTAGTGACACTAGCAAAAACTTCTTGAGCTATTTTACCAGCAACTAAAAAGAAGTCAGCCTCCTCTGAATGATCTGTCCCTTCCAGGTGTGGTAGTTGAGGTAATAATGAACAACTCAATAGCAATTGTGAAAGCGAATATACAGCAGTAAGATGTTATTACTTGAGATTCGGCTTTAGATCTTGCCAATACGACACGAAATTTCTTCTTAGGCAGCAAATACCTGCAGGGTAAGGGTGTTTTCTGCGTATTTGATGTAGTTATAGATGTTAACTATTTTCCAAGGTGGAAAAGTGAACATTAGTTAATAAACCAACAAACATGCAGGGGTCACCTCCTGACCATGTGACAGGTACTCTGTCAATAGCTGCATGAAATACAAATCTGAGTAAGATGGGGCCCACACTCATGAATATTCAATGTGGTCAGGGAAATAAGATGAGTCAAATTTAAATAAGCAAAGAAGTGAAGGTAGGGGAAACCAGTGGTGAGCAATAGGGTGACACAGGGAGAGAAGGCACAACGATCTAAAGGGAGGAAATGCTAAACATGTTTAGGAAAAAGAAGGTAAAATATATAACATAATCATGGTCATGATATTTATTATGTAGCCAGCACAGTGCTAAATGTTTAATTTGCAATATGTCATGTAGGATGACCACTCATCCCCGTCTGCTTAGGTCTTTCCTCTGAGCACTGAAAGCCCTGCAACTCAGGATGCCTCAGTCCTGGAAAAACTGGGATACTTGGCCACTCCACATACATTCCTTACAAAATTACCCTTTGAGAGCTAGCCTACTATGAGCTTCATTTTACAGATGCAAGGTCAGAATGGCAAAGAGCTTATACAAGATTGCGTGGGGAAGTGAGATGTGAAACAGAATGCTCTTGCCTACAGGGACAAAAGATGAATCCTTATGCTAAAATAGATTGCTTGTATGGCACAGTCCCAATTGACAAGATCCAAAAAAGAAAGAAAGAAAGAAAGTTGGTGCAAAATAGTGGTGCAGCAAAAATTCAAGAATTTCTCCTGTAGATACTGGGGAGTCATTAAAGACTTTTGAGTAGGAGAATATGGTGAAAGCTTTCCTGATTAACTTGTATTAACGGCAAAAACACAGCTAAAACCAATAGTTTATCCAACCATTCTTCCTATCTCTAGAAATTTATAACTTCATGCCCTAAAAGTTACTTTCCCACATCATCAACAAACCCAACAAACCAAGGAAAGCATTTTGAAGATCAAAGAAATGTTCTCCCATCCTCAATTTTTTTCAAAATTTATTTCCCTTTACTTGTTAGTACATTCCCATGTTTCTTTCTATAGCAGAAACAGGAAATACTTGAAAGGTTATAAGCAGCTTTGCTTAAGCACACTTCTTTTATAGCCTATCATGCCTCAAATCTCATTTCCTTAAAGAAATAACACATAGAAGGGGCGCTGGTTCTAGACTTCCCTCTCAGAGACGAGAGCAGAAGCAAAGCAAACAATTGTCATATAGCATGATTTAGACTATGTGTGCACACATCTTTTGTCATTTTACCAATTTCCTGTTTGTCTGACTTTTTCCTTTCAACACTTTCTATTCTTAGCTGGTATGTGGTTTATTTAGTGGCAGCAAGAAAGAGGATCTTTACATCTTGTCTGCTGAAGGTATGCCATTTGAGGTCAGCATAATTCCATAGTCTAGTGCAAGACAGTCAACCAGAGAAAAGTTCGTTCTGAGGGATTACAGCAATTTTCACAAAGTGCCTCTCCCTGTCTGATCCAAGGGGATACATTATGCAGAAACCTGAAACAGAGAGTCTTTGTGATGGGAACGCTAGTTTAATTGCAATCCATAATGCTCCTGCCAACTCACCAAGCCCATATATTCCCAAGCTCCTGCTTGTTTGAAATGGAAATTATTCCCTTTGCAGAAAAAAACCAACCTTCTCCATGAGGTCCCATACTCTTGGTCCCAAACTCCTTACAGGGAGATTATTTGATGACAAATTATATCAAGAAATTAAATAGAAACTCTATTAGTAATGTTGACAAACTTCCCTACACACATGAAATATTTAATGAAAATCAGGAGCTAGGGAGTTGAATTTGCACACAAAGAACTCGTGTAAGATGAATGTTCTCTGAATGCAAATGTAAGTGTTCTTTTCTAAAGACCTTTGCAAATACCCTAGAGATGTCCCTTGTTTTGCTTTTAATGACAGAGAAACATCCATTTAGTAATTTCTTGCCTCAGTTGATCCCGCTCATAATGGGATATCCAAAGGTATTTTAGAAGTACTGGGACATTCGGAATGCGGAAGCAGAAGGATGGAACTAGTCCAAATGGCTGGCACCATCTGCTAAGGAGAAAGACATATGAATGGCCAAAAGAACTCTTACTCATCAAAGGATGAGTGAACCTGATCAAATTTAAAATGTGGTTTCCACTAAACACTAGTACCAGCAGCTGAATAAATTGGCAAAAATGGGATCAGTTCGCACTACTGCTTAGGGTACATCTGACCTTCTATCTTTAAGTCAGTTGGACTGTTTCATACAGGTACACAGAACATTCTAGTCGAGTGGTTTTCTACCCCAGCTATACATTAAAATCATCTATGGACTTTTAAAATGTCCTGTCTGATCACAGCAGACCAATTAAGTCAACATTTGGTTATGGAAGAACCCAAATATCTGCACATTTTTTAAGTACCGACAACCGAGGCCCAATCAGGACGTAGAAACCAGAAAGAGAGAATTTAATTAAACTAATTTTAAATCATTATTGAGGAATGTAGAAAGCAACTAAATCTGAAGTGAAACAAAGGGAGAAAGGGCTATTGAAACCTAAAAGCTTGGAGGAGGGGCCCTGCAGAGCTGAGACCTGACATTTAGAGGTGACATCAGCTGTTGCTAGTGTCTGAGTTCAGAGGAGAAATTCCCCAGAGCTAGGTGAGACCCAGGCTTTTGAGAATGCATTGTTTGGCTAGTGCTTGTATCTCAAAAAGAACTCGTTCTGGGATTGTAGAAAAACTGCAAATTAGAGCTAGTTACTGCTACTGGAACCAAAGGTTAAAGAACTATTGCCAGGGTGACAGTGAAAAGAGCAGAAAGCAAACAGGATGGAGCAAAATTTCTTTCTATCCATCCTTCAGTCTTCTCTAATGCCCCTATTGGCAGAGTTGGTAACCAAAAAAAAGGCTATTGACAGAATTCTTGCCTTATCATTTCAAACCAGAACATAAGAAGATAGATCTGAAGTAAGCAAAAAGAGTTTAATAACCAGCACTGGCCCACTCAGGTGGTTCTGTTGAATAGGCAGAATTGAGAACCATAGCCTATAAAAAGATACAATTTAGGACTCTACTCGGGCATTTTAGGTTGCTTTTGTTTTGCCCCAGCCCCCCAGTCAGTTCAACCTTCCCCCTTATCTCCCTGCTCTTTTTGTCCCTGTGCTTGCTTTTAGACTTTTGACTTTTGGGTTTCCACAGTTATGACTTAGATTCGACCCATGGTTCCCCAGTCTGGAAGAACTCGCCTTCAGTAGGCCTACAGGGTGCAAGTCTATGAAATTAGAAGAGAGGAAATGGATTTTCCATGGAGTTTGTTTTTACTCATAATTCCAGGGTCTATATTTCTCTGAAACCAGCCAGCTCTTGTGTCAATTTCCCACTCTGTGCTGATGAACAGTCCCAACCATGTTCTGCTGCCATTTGCTTTGGTAAGAACCGAAGTAGGAAAAAATCTGTTATTCTGTGAGTTATGGCTGAACTAAAAATATCTTTCTTGCCTCTGTTTTTGGTCTTCAGAGAGCCTAATCCAGTTTTTTTGTTTTGTTTTGTTTTGTTTTGTTTTCCAGTTGTAGACTTCATCACTCACAAAATACTGACCCAGTTAGGAAGAGAAACAAACCTAGTCTCTTTTTATCCTGAGGATTTCCCACTGTACATCCTCATTCAAATCATTAGTATGATCGCCAGCAGGCTTCAGTATTTATTTAACAGATATGTATTAAATGCCTACTAGGATCTGGGCAGTGTTCTAGGCACTAGAGAAATGGCAATGAGTAAAGCTAACTGCCCTCAAGGAAGTCATCTTCTATTGAGGAAAGAGACAATATTAAATAAGTAAACCTATAATGCACCAGATGGCACATTAGTTATCCATTACTGTTTAACAAATGAGTTCAAAACTTAGCACCTTAAAACAACAAAGCTTATTATCTCACAGTTCCTGGGAGTCAGAAATCTGGGAGCAGTATAATAACTGGGTGATTCTGGCTTATGATTTCTCATTATAGTCAATCTCTCAGCTAGGGCTGTAGTCTCACCTGAAGGTTTGTCTGGAGCTGGAACATCTTCTCCCAAGTTAACTCATGTGTCAATATCATGAAGATTTGCTTCTCACTAGAGAGCTGCTCATGACCTAGCAACTGACTTCCCCCAGAATGAGTGATCAATAGAAAAAGAGAGTGACCAGGATGGGAGCCATGGTATCATTTCTAATCTAATCTTGGGCACATACCATTGCTCCTGTTGTATTTTATTGGTATAACTGACTACATGTGGTAGGGACAACATGGGGGCCATGAATAACAGGCTTCAGGGATCATTGGGGCTGGCTACCCTGCATGGTAATAAATGCTATGAAAGAAATAATGAAAAGTAAAAGAGGTAAGATAGGGAAGGCAGAGGTTTGGACTACTTCTCTTGATACAGATGATCACAGAAGACTTCACTGACACAAAGCAGACCGGAAGAAAATGAGGAAGTAGCTTTGTGGCTTGATTTTTAATAGATTCCACCTGGCAATCACCTTCTTTGGGAAGATGTCTCTCAGCTCCTGCTCTACCAATCTGCCTCACTGACAGCTCCCACCTCAGAGTACCTACACTTACACTCTGAAAGCTCACATCACATTACCCTGTCTTCTTTCTTCCTCTCACACTAGAGGGTAAGTTCTTCGGTGCACTAGATGATGTTTTATTCATCTTTGTATCTCCAGTAAAGGATCAGCAGTTGTTAGATAAATGAATGAAGCACTTAGTTTATCTTTTCTGCAGTCTCTTTTAGGAATTTGACATGAACTTCTGTTTGACATCTCTTTTTCAAAAAATTTAAGCATCAATTATTTTTTATCTAAAACAAAAAAATTCATAGATGTAGATTGATATAACCACTTTAAACATATAAGTCTACTGCTATGTCACTTGTGTTGTCAACAGACAGTTAGTTTATGAAGCACCATATGGAACAAAAATATGTGGCAACTTAGTGAATGGGAACATTTTGTGAGAAAAATATTTTTGTTCCCATGCAGCAACGTTTCAATTAAATTGTTTCTAAATAAGTAAGAAGAAAAAACTCAGAGTGGCAACAGAATACCCTAAGGAGTCCAGAAAGCATGCAAAACAGCCACATAATGAAAAACAGATATGGGTGATATGATTTCTTGATACCCTCCTCTTTTTGGTGTCTTTTTCTAAACATATGTTTTTTGTGTTCAATAAATGGTATACTCTGATTCACCCACAGCCCTGGGCTAGAGGTAGCCATTTATACAAAAAGACAGTTGGTCACTTGCAGAAATATACGTTCCATGTGTTGGAGAACTAACCCATCAGTGGAGGCTGTCTCTCTCCCCATGACTTCAGAGATCTAGTGGAGCATCTAGTTGAGTATTGCTTTCAATGTTTATCCCTGAGAACTCAAAACACCAAAACTGTGGAAACTGTAATGTGCATACAAATTACCTGGATATTTTGATGAATGCAGATTCTGGTTTAGAAGGTCTAGGGTGGGGCCTAAGATTCAACATTTGTCAAAAATTCCTGAGTAATTTGTGGGGGGTTGGTTCTTATATCACATATTGAGCAGCAAGGCATTAAAATAAGTTTCAGAAAATCCAACATCTACCTATTTGCCTATATCTATGGGTGATTTGAGATTTCTTTTTCCTTTCTTTTTTATTGGTCTAGTGAGGAAGGCCCCGAATAATAAATTATTATATTAATTTTCAAAGTTGTTAAGCCATTTATTCTTCTGCAAGATGATGTAGATTTCAGGTTTGATATGCAACACATTCAGCCACACACTCTTTTTTCCATTTTTATTTTAGATTCAGGGGGTATACGTACAAGTTTATTACAAGGACATATTGTGTAGTGATGGGGATTGGGTCTCAGGTGGCCCATTCTCCATAAAATGAACATTGTACCCAATGGGTAATTTCTGAACCCTTACCCCCTCTCCACCTCTCCCCTCTTATTGGTGTCCTAGATGTCTGTTATTTCCATTGTTGTGGCCATTTAGCTCCCACATATAAGTGAGAACATGAGCCACACACTTTTATTCGAACAAGTGCCTATGCTAAGAAATCTACAATGTAGATCCCAAACACAACTAAATCCTCAACTCTTACCTCCAAATTAAACGCTCAGTATGTCAAGCATTTTCAAACTGAAAGTGAGCAAAGAAAACTACAGTCATTAAAAATAAAAATCAAAAAGTTATATTAATTATTCTGTATATAAATTCCAGGCAGACATCTTCCTCCTGCACTCCAGTTACATAGAGAATCCAGGAATTTTCACCTATTATTTATTTTTTTTAATTTTAAATTTACATAGAAGTATTTCTCAAAGCAGTGCACAGACTGTGCAGAGTTGTCTTATCAAGTTATACAAATATAACATCATATTCATCATATGGGCTGGAGGTTGTCAGCCTTCATCAGTTTTCTAAAAATTAGCAAAGTACAAACGTGTCAGAATGAAGGAAGGATTTCCTGGCCCCATTTTGACATTTCAGTCCCCAATTCAACAATTCTTGAAGCACCTTTCACGGGTAACAATTCACAGCGTGTATTTGGATGTTTTCAAATGGCTATGTTTCGTGGATTTGGAGTAATCACAAATTCTTTCACCACATTTCAGTTGAGGGTCTCACTGCTACCTCAAAGATGCTGAGAGCATTTCTGACTTCAGGCAGCAGCAGTGGAAACCCAACTAATTCCTTTCTTTGGTCAGTGACAGAATGTTTGTACTTGTTCTCTTTCTCTATCTGCTTTTGGTTTCTTTTAACTATTTTCCAAATTTTCTTTGGGTAATGTGAACTAGAGTGCTAACCAAATCAGTATCAAGCACACAGGAAGTATGGAACAAATTGATTAATAGGTAGATGAATGAAGATTGAGTCCTACAAAGGCCTTCAACCCAGTCACTTCAAAGAATAGAAGTGGCTAAACCACAGCAAATAATGTAAACATGTGAATAGTTAACATTTACAAAACTTTTACGGATATAAGCTCAAATGGTCTTTACTGTAGCTCTATGCAATTGTGAGAAAGTAAACTCATTTCATCAAGGAGGATGCTGAGACTCAGAGATTAAGTGTTTTGTCAAGATCCCACAGCCAGAAATGGCAGAACCATGGTGTGCACTTGAATCTTTTAACTCTAAATCCCATACTTTTTACATTGCCTCAGGTAAGGCTAGGAGACAGACTTGATTCTAGAATTGATGGGACAGACCTGAGTACCCTTCCAGTATACCACAACTCTGAGTCTTTAGAATTTTTTTCTTAGTCCAAACATCCAGACTTTAAAACCAGAATCTAATCTGGAGACAGCACCTGCTATGGTAATGATTTTCTACAGATGCCACAGAAAGTAAAGGAGAAGTTGAATATGAGAATCACCAAGTTCCCACTCTTTTTTTATTTTTATTTTAAAGATGTAGGGTACAATTCAGGGTCCACTCCTTCCTCTACTTTTTTTCTGTTTTAGATATTGGGATTCAGTCTTAAATGTACACCTATTCTTATAGTGTAAAAGCACCAAGAAGTCAGTAAACCCAAATTCATGTTTAACACTAACTTAGTCACTACCTGTGCCTGATTAGCCTTGAACGCTTCTGTCCTCAGTTTCCTCATTCAGAAAAGTGAGTCAGAAGGGCTATCATGAGAAGTACATGAAGAAACACAGTCATGCTTCGGATATAAAATCACTCTTCACAAATACACAACTTCTCGCATGCACGCCCTACCTGGGGTAGGAGCAGGAATTGAGTGCTGCAATAGTTTTTAGGATGAGTAAGTCCAAGGAGGGGCAGTCAAGAATTCTCTGTGGCCTAGAGCATGGCAGAAGCTACAGGAAAATTCCCATAAGTTTTCCATGGAATATCCTGTCCTGGGAAAGGGCTTAAACAGTCCCATAGAGAAAGGGATCCTGTTCCTGTCCATCAGGAAAACTGATGTCACTCAAAACAATGGACTCTTTGGGAAATGAAGTGCATTTTCTGTGTTAATTTCTGTTTTATCCCAGCAGGATTGATGAGAGAACTATTTTAGGATCTACCTCATGGGAATAGAACAGAGAATGTTCCTTGAACTGACGGTCTGGGAGGAAGCAGGACATCAAACATGGCTTAAATGAATCCATACCCCATTGTGAGTGGAATAGCATACTTTAATTACACATACTAGTATGAGATATATTTCTCTTTGTTAATATAATTCCAACCTGAAGAGGCAGTAGTGAAGTAGAAAGGGGACACAAAGTCTGAATTTAATCTCCGGGCTTACGCTCTGGTTTAATACCTGCTCTATCATTTACAAACATAGTGAACTCAATTTCTCCATGCGTAAATTGAGCTCATGTTGGGATATGAACACATTAATACATCATATTTTTCTCCCCACCAAATAAAAGTCTTAATCAAATAAGAACTAGACATGAGTTGAATTGTGGTGTGTGTCATCAACATTAGCTTAATAACTAGTACATCTGGATTTGGAAATGTAGCCTGGATCTACAGCCAAATAATAATCCGTAATATTTTAACTTTTCAAAGGATTCAACTAAATTCAGGCAAAATAGCTGGACAATCATATTCACCTATCTTCCCCTAAAGGTCAGTCTTGACAACAAAGAATACAGTGGAGATGAGAAAGGATCAGACCATTCTGAAATAGGAAGAAGTGAGTAAAAGGAAATAGTAACTCTGTCTCACTAAACCACCTGGGATAAAAAACAGTGGGCCAATGGATGTGCAGACCCTTGGCACCCCATCAATCGGGATGAGGAACAATCTTCTGGTGAAGACTGCAAGGATCTGTAATGGAAGTCCCCCTGGAAACAGTAGGACAGAGAAAAGAGTTCCCTGATCAGATTCTGCCCCCAGTAGGGCTGGTAAAAGAATTAAATGATATCAAGAAAATGGAGCACCAATCAGCATGTCAGTGAACATTTTCAGTTATTTTCTTTCCTTCTTTCTGCTCCCTCCCTCAGCCACTTTAAAAAATGAGGAAGGCCAAGTTTCCCAGCAGCTCTCCTGAAACACTCTCCCTGGTCCAACATTGTCTACGTAATTCTGATGTTATGTCAAGTATGATGACCACACATCTTGGGTGCCCAATGACAAGCTGGCCTTACTGCTGCAGTCCCTGTGTCTTGTCCTAGTTGACATTTACCTGGACAAATGAGTCCCAGTTGAGTGATAATTTATCCAGTCACTATCTTCCTACCAGGAAATTTTAAAGCAGATTCATAATAAAATTTTTCCAAAAAACTAATTTTTCCTTTTGTTTCCAAATCACTGTTGTTTCTTGCCTCTTCTCCCATTCCTTCCCAGAATCTTTTTAATAAAGGTCAGCATTTTCCAGGTGTGAATCCTTTCTTTTTTTCTTATTTCCTTCTGCTTGCCCCCTCTGAATGATCCCACCCACTCTGTATCTTCAACTGCACAAACTACATCTGAGTAGATTCCAATCTTCTTTCCTTTTTCCGTGACTTATTCATATCTGCAGCTGTCACACCTCTTCCCAGGTTCCTACTGTTGATCATAATTGTCTCAAATAGAACTCATTTTATTATCTTCCTTCCCCCAGGCTGTTTCCCCTTCTTGTATTTCCAGTTCTGCTGTTTTCACTCACTTTTACTAACTAAAAATCTTATACTGAGTGATCTTTGACAGAAACAAAGAACTGAGTACCACATGTTCTCACTCATAAGTGGACCATAAACAACTACCGTAAAACTTTAAGAATTGACAGTAGTTGGAAACTGCGGTGGGGAGGCGGAGTGGGAAGGTGGGAATGACAGTTGTTGAAATCTGACGGGGGGTGCCCACCTCATCAACAGGGTTACTGCACGATGAATGTTTGTATAAACCCTGAATTGTATCCCACAATTTGAAAATAAAAAAAATTTTTAAGATAAAAATAAAAACCTTAAAGTTATCCTTTGTTGTGGCATCTCTATTACTCCCTGCGTTGAGTAGATCCTCAATTCTATCAGTGTCTCTCATATCGGGACTCTTCATCTCAGCTTTCCCTCCCTTGGGCTAAATCTTCATCTTTTGTCTCACTCCTTGTAATGACATTGCAACTGAGTTCCCAGTTACAAATATCAACCTCCTCCAGTACACTGTTCACACTCATCCACACTTAAGGTTGTTTGCCAAAATTGATTCCTTTCCTTCTCTGTCTGTTTGTCTGTTTTAGTCTATCTGGGCTTCTATAACAGAATATACCATAGACTAGGTGGCTTATAAACAACAGAAATATAATTCTCATGTTCTGAAGGCTGGGAAGTCCTAGAACCAGGTGCTGGCAAATTCAGTATCTGCTAAAGGCCTGCATTCTGGTTCGTTTTTTCTTTGTCTTCACTTGGTGGGAAACAGACAAGGCAGCTCTGTGGTCTTTTCTATAGAAACACTAATCCCATCCATAAGGGTTCCACCCTTAAGATCTAATCATCTCTCATAGGCCCCACCTTTAAATGCTATCACAACGGAGATTAGAGTTTTAATATATGAATTTTAGGGTGACACAGATATTCAGTCTGAAGCTTTTTGTCTTTTCCTCTCTCTCTCTCTCTCTCTCTCTCTCTCTCACACACACACACACACACACACACACACACACACACACCATGTAACTTGCAAATTTGTCTTGACTCTCTTTGCTGAGTACTTTTCAGTTCAAACTTCTTAGAATGGCTCATAAACCCTCTAGCATCCCATTCCTCCTTGCCTTGTCTTCCGTCCATCCAGTCTCCAAGCCTTAGGACCACTGGTACTGAATTTTTATCAGCATTCCCAGAATAATAAATATCCTTTTCCATGTTTCTGTTAATGCCTCCCTGAGCCTTTGGATGTCCTTCTCCAAAACACACAATCTTCCCTGGTCCATAAACCCATATTTTTCCCTCAAGGAGAATTCAAATGTCTCTGCCATGGTGAAGACTTCCCTGATAGCCCTGTGTGCCCTCAATATATAACTGTTACAATAGAGTTATGTATGTGCATATTGAAAGTAATCCATTTGCATTTATGTTTCTCTCATTATAATAGCAGCCTCTTGAGAACAGAGAATTACTCTTTTTTATCTCTTTACTTTTAGCATCTAGATATTGAGCTTTTCCAAGATATAACCACTATTCTCCAATAAATGGGAGAATTAAGACTAGTTTACTTTGTTGTGAGGAAGTATTCCAATCTACCACAGGTCTGAGAACCAGAAAAGCATGGCCCCAGGTATCACTGCTACCTCCACTTAGCCTTGGGAAATCTCTTTGCCAGGCTGTGCTTTGGTTCTTCTGTGTGAACACTGACAAAATAATTAACAAAAACAAACAAATGAAAACAAAAACAAAGCTCTCCTAAGGGGTGGCAATGAAAACATAGCAAATTACTTGTTTCAAAATACTTTATATCTAATGTATACATTACTATAATGAAATATATCACTATTATCACTATGAATTAGACTTTCTAGCAAACATTCAGATGACTGACTCATGTAAGGTTTTATAATAAATGAATGGAAATATAATGCATATGCAGGGGATTTAGATAATTCAGCATACAGAACCTAATTTACAATTTTATTATTAAACCATGACTATTATCAATTAGTAGTTAATAGCATTCTGATTTTATATCTAAACTTAGATATTTTCCCCCTTTTCATAAACCTTTACTTTGAAGTCAGATCCTTCCCAGAATGTGACTTCAGATTGGTTTGCCTTCAAAATTTTTTTCTACATTTTGAGAAAGTAAATTAAAATTGAAGACAATTTACACAGCTGAGGTGCCAGAACTCAGTCTACATTAGACTCTCTTTTAAGAAAATAATTCTAAATATGTAAAAATTTTGATGCATTGGGAGTTCATCACAATACTTTTTTCCACAAGAGGAAAAAAAAATTGAAACAACCAAAATGTACAACAGGGCAATGGTTAAACCACAGTGTATTTGTGTGTGTGTGTGTGTGTGGTGTGAAGCCATTACATACTACCACAAGGACTTGTAGCAACCTGGGTAAGTACTTATTTTATAATGTTATATGAAAGGAGAAGTGGACCTTTACAATGAAAACTACAAAACACTGCTCAAATAAATCAAAGATGACACAAATAAGTGAAAAAATATTCTATGCTCATGGATTGGAAGAATCAACATTATTAAGATGTCCATTTTACCGAAGGCAATCTACAGATTTAATGCAATACCCAACAAATTACCAGCAACATTCTTCTCAGAACTAGAAAAAGCAATAGAGGAATTCATATGGAAACATAAATGACCAAGAATAGCCAAAACAATCCTCAACAAAAAAA
>NW_007247054.1:116687-119677 GCF_000164805.1 Carlito syrichta | reverse complement strand
GATTTTAACTTTATTATAAAGCTACAATAATCAAAACAGCCTGGTATTGGTACAAGAACAAGCATATAGACCAATGGAATAGAATTGATATTCCAGAAGCAAAACCTCAATTTCTCGACCAATTCATCTTCGACAAAGCCTCCACCACCCACCACTGGGGAGTGGAGAACATATTCAGTAAATGGTGCTGGGAAAACTGACTGACCACATGCAGAAGATTGAAACAGGACCCCTACCTATCCCCACACACAAAAATTAACTCTAAATGTATCACAGACCTAAATGTAAAAACCTCTAACTGTAAGAACCTTAGAAAATGCAGAAGACACTCTTATGGAAGTTGGAACTGGCAACCAATTCCTGATCAAAACCCCAAGTGCCAGGCCATAAGAGATAAGACAGACAAGTGGGACCTCATTAAACTGACAAGTTTCTGCAAAGCCAAAGAAACCATCAAGAGAGCAGGGAGACAGACTGGGAAAAATATTTGCCAACTCCATTTTGATAAAGGCCTAACATCAAGGATCTACAAGGAACTCAAATGTGCTGAAAAGAATAAAACAAACAGCCCCATTACAAAGTGGGCTAAAGATATGAATAGACACTTCTCAAAAGAAGATATAAGCACAGCCAACAGATATATGAAAAGATGTTCAGCCTCACTAGTCATCAAAGAGATGCAAATTAAAACTACACTGAGATACCACCTAACTCTAGTCAGAATGGCCATCATCAATAACCCAAAAAACAACAGATGCTGGAGAGGGTGTGGTGAAAAGGGAACACTTCTACACTGTTGGTGGGAGTGCAAACTAGTTCACCCTCTGTAGAAATCAGTGTGGCAATTCCTAAAAGTTCTAAAAATCGACCTTCCATATGACCCTGCAATCCCCCTACTGGGAATATACCCAGAATAACTCAGGTCACACTATGAAAAAGATACCTGCACACGTATGTTTATCTCAGCATTGTTCACAGTAGCAAGAACATGGAACCAACCGTGCTACCCGTCAAAAGAGGACTGGATTTTAAAAATGTGGTACATATACACAATGGAATACTACTCAGCCATAAAGAAGAACAAAATCAAGAACTTCGAAGCAACCTGGATGGAATTAGAGTTTATAATACTGAGTGATCTCTCACAGAAACAAATAGCTGAGTATCACATGTTCTCACTCATAAGTGGACCTTGAACAACTACCATATTTCTATAAGAAGAGGATTGGCACTAGCAGGAAACTGGAGCAGGGGAACAGGGGAGAGGTGGGATTGACAGTAGTCTATATCTGCCTGGGAAAGAGGGGGGCACACCTCATCAATAAGGGTACCCGTACAATGAATATTTGTATACCTAACCCTGAATTGTTCCACACAATTTTAAAATAAAAATTAAAAGAGGAAAAAAAAAAAGAAAGGAAAAGTGAAAAATATATACATAATATAAACGGGTGCCGGGGAACCATCTTGGCTTTAGTAGTGGGAACCTCCATCAAGAACTTTTCATAGTCAGAGCTGCTTCTGTCAGTTTACCTTGTGGGAAAAGAATTTCAGTATTCCCATGTTCTCAGTCCTACTTCATCTTCCTGAACTTGAAACAAAAGGACAACAGTGACAAAAACTTACCTTTGATTACCAAAATAAGTTATGTTCACTTGAAAATCTTTCTTAATTGAAGAATTCCTTAATCATATCTGATTTGAAATGAAATTGGGAAATCATTGTTCTTTCAGCCACCAAAACCTGGCAGCTTGCCTCCAAACAGAGCTTGGAATTATGTAAGTCTCAGTTGAGCAGAAAAACTTTTTTTTAAGGGCCAACTTCTCTTCTAAAACCTGATATTTCAAAACAGCATGTAAGTAGACTGTGGTAGTATTGCCAGAGTCCACATTTGAATGTGTAAAGTGTTGTATGGAGTTTTCTTAACGACTTATAATAAGTGGTGGATTGTAGCTAAACAAAGAAATTCATCTATCACTCAAAAGGGCTGTTCATGAATAATTATCAATTAAAATTGAGTAAAAAGAGAACAAAGTCCACTTAAGAAAAATCTGTGGTCTAGAGAATGACCATCTTCCTAAGGATGGACAATAGGCTAGATGTGTGCTCCTGCCAGCACTTGTGTATAAGATTGAGTGCCTCAATCTGTCATATGTCCAGTGGCCTCTATGTGGTCCTCATTCCAGGTCTTAGTATAGATAGATTTCATAATAAAATCACCTGACAGAGTGGTTAAAAATACAGATTCTTGGGCCTCCCCACCCCCAGACTACTGAATTGCAATCTCTGGGGGGCGGAACTCAGGAATCTGCATCTTAACAAGGTACCTGTTGAGTCTCATGCACCTGTATGAGAATGGCTGGTATGAAGACTGACTGGCCTAGAATTTAGAATAATTCTGATCCAAACTCTTCCCTTTGCAAGAGAGGAATCTGAGGCCCAGAGGGGGAGGTGACTTGCCTAAGGTCACACCAATGGGTGGCAGTTGAACCTCCTCACCTCCAGATCATCTTCCTCTACTGGGACAGTAGAGTGCAAACAGACAGACCTGTGCAAGAACCAAAGGCAAGGCATGACTGTGCCCCACAGGGAAAAAACTTGCTACCAACCATTGGGCTGCCATCCTCCCAAAGTCTTCCTTGGATCAGAGGGTATCTTCCTGAGGTTTGTAGAGGAAACTAAAGAAGCAAATCACAAATCAGATACCACCTAACTCCAGTCAGAATGGCAATTATCAACAACTCAAAAAATAACAGCTGCTGGAGAGGATGTGGTGAAAAGGGAACACTTCTACACTGTTGGTGGGAGTGTAAACTAGTGCAAACTCTGTGGAAAGCAGTGTGGCGATTCCTAAAAGCTCTAAAAATTGACCTTCCATATGACCCTGCAATCCCCCTACTGGGAATATACCCTGAAGAACACAAATCACTCTATAAAAAAGATACCTGCACACGTATGTTTATCACAGCATTGTTCACAATAGCAAGAGA
>NW_007247054.1:0-116667 GCF_000164805.1 Carlito syrichta | reverse complement strand
CATAAAAAAGAACAAAATCATGAATTTCGCTGCAACCTGGATGGAACTAGAGTCTATAATTCTGAGTGACCTCTCACAAAAACAAAAATCCGAATATCACATGTTCTCACTCATATAATGGACCTTGAACATCCCATGCAATACTATAAGAAAATGACTGATGGTACTGGAAAACTATGGGGGGGAGGGGGATGGGATTAACAGTAGCAAATATCTGTCAGGGAATGGGAAAACACTTCTTATCTACAGGGTGCCTGAATGAAACGTCATTGTACACCTAACCCTTAACTGTACCCCACAAAACCATAATAAAAAATACTGATTAATGAAATAAATAAATAAATAAATAAATAAAAATAAATTCAATTTATAGTTATTTTGAAGATATAAAATAATTTCTGACTTTAACTGATTTTCAGTTAAATGGCCAATTACTGGTCTCAAAAGTATCAAATAAAAGAACTTGCATTAAAAAAAAAAAAAAACAAAGCAAAGTTTCCCCAAGTGTATTTCCTAGAAAACTAGTCCTTATAATTTATGAAGAAATAATTTCATAATCAAAGAAATCACTACATCCTCTCTACCTGTCTTGAATAGTCACAAGGTGTCACTTTTTAGGTGAGACTATGAAAGTCACTGAAAATCCTGATATATAGTTAGGAAGCCCATTTAACTTCCTCATTCCAGCAGTTCTCTGACTTAAATAACAGAAACACTTTTGTGTGTGTGTGTAATACCTTTGACATTCTGAAGAGCTAGTACTCTAAAGAAGCCATGTCCTCATCCAGAAACTTCTTTACTCAAGTCTGTGTCACAAGCAGTAAGCTGGCTGGTGTGGTAGAAAATACACTTAACTTGGAATCAGAAAACCTGGGTTTTAGACTCTTCTCTGACACTTGCCAGTTGTGAGCCACTCGGTGAGTGTCTTCATTGTTTGCAGATGAGAACATTGAAACTAAGAGGTGCATACCTTTCTTGCCCACTCAGCCAGATTGTTTGGAGAACCACAAATAAAACTGCTTACAGAATAGACAACACTATGAAAGTCACTGTGTCATCATCCATCTTCTCTTCTTCCTTTTCCGTATTCTCCTAACATATTTATCACTCTTGAAGTCTTCTGCACTTCGGAGACCTCAATCTACGTTTAGTGGCAAGTCCTTGAAATGATGACTCCAGGAGTTGGTTGTGATACAAACGCTTCATCTAAGGGTGACCAGCTAGTCTGGAACCTCAACATTCACTTGTCATTCACGACAAACTCTTCCAGTGCATCTACTGTAGAAGTTATTGCATCAGGGGTGGAAAGTTTCTCACTGAATTATAGGTCAGTTATTCATGTAATCGATTTTCAGCTCTAAAGATATTGATGTTTCTAATACTGTTATTATTCATATTCCCAGTCAGGTGGAGGAGGACAGAACAGTTGCCTGCAGTTTTCCTTAGTCTGTGTTAAGGCAGGGTGGTTCTCTGCCCCAGCACACTTTCATCAGTAGCAGCCCCCACTTTTCTCCCTAAGAAAGAGTATCCATGTAGAAGAAAAGAATGAAGAGTGGAAATGGAGGCACGAGGTGCTGCACAATGACTTTAGGGAAATAACCACTGATGTGTGTCCTTGGCTCTGATAGAGTGTGACCAGGAACCGTGTCTCATGCATCTCTGTACCTCTCACAGTGTTTGGCACAGTTTCTGCCTCTCCTTGGTGCTCAAGAAATATTTCTGAATAAATGAATGAATCCTCCTCATGTAAGTTCCAAAAGAATAGGGATTTTTGTGTTATTCCCTGATGAATTTAAAGCATTCAAAACAGTTTCTAGCACACAATACAGGTGCTTTATAATCTTTTGTACATATTGAATAATCATGATCAATGCTATACTAAAACTACATGCTTACTTCTTTGCAGGCACTATGCCAGACTTTATATTCGTGATTTCAACAATCTGAGGGAATTGAGGTGAAAATGTCATAAGTTGATGGAGCCAAGCTTCACACCTGAGCCATCCAACTCCAGAGAACACACTCATATCCACGGCTCTCTTTACTTACCCATACCCCTTCTCACTTGAAGGACAAGTGGCAAAAACCTGTCCAATGAATGAGAGGACACAATTTCAAACTGAATTAATGGCCCTGGACTGTTGACTGCATCCAGGAGCTCTGCTCTTGGAGAATTCAGTGCTTCAACTTCCCAAAATTCAACGAGGGTTAATAAGACAGACAGGATTGACCAAATACATGTGCCTACATTAAACACTGCCCAGTCAGGCAGCGAACAAGATTTTATTGACAGGAAAATAAAGACATCAGAGAGAAATAGTTTTACTCAGTCCTATCTTTAAAAGAAAAATGAGTTGGACCAGAGAGATAACAAATCATTTTCCCTTCTCAGAGGCTCTCTGCATTTTCTCTCTGGTGACATTAATGTACCCAACTAGCAGCAGGGTGGATAGTTCACCTACCACCTGGACAGGGGACAGAAAGCCTGAGAGATGGAGACACAAGGGAGGGAGAAGTGCTCTGACACTAGGAGAAACATCCTGTACAGGCCAGGAAATGCAATGAGCATTTTCCACTTAAAATACAAATGGGGACATTCATGGGGCAAGGTAAGGGTGTACATCTAGTCCCAGGTAATTAGAAGAGTCTCTTGTTTAAATATCTGTACTTAACCCTTCTTCAGATATCCACTAATCACCTACTTAGTGCCTAAGTCTGCATTAGATGTTTGTTTCTTTCATATCTGCATTGTCTAGTAATAATAAAAGCACCTAATATTGTGTCACTTTCCATTTTATAGTGTGCTTTCTGATCATTTTGATTTGATCTCAAACAACATCATAGAGTAGATATGGCAAGATTTATTATTTATCACACCTGTTTTTCACTTGAGGAAACCAGGGTTCTGAAAGCAGCCACTGATAGCTAACATTTACTGAGTACATGATCTGTGGCAGGCACTGGGCAAAAAAGCTTGCACACATTTTTACTTTCACTATATCTATGTAAGGTAGAGTATCTTCTCCACTGTATAGATGAGAGAACTGAGACTTCAAGAGGTATGTTTAACTTCCCAAATTTGCACATATAGTATGTGACTAGGCATTTAAATTAAAGAAATCCTTCTTAAGCTCTTGTTCTGAAGTACAAGGCTATCCTGTCATTAAAGGTTAACTAATTAGCCCAAGAGCATACAAATTTAGAGAGACAAAGTTCCTCTCATATCCAGAACTTTTTTCCCTCTATCTTTGCTGCTTGAGGAAATCATTTATTAATATTGGAAAGGTCCCTGTTTTAAGGGCATTCATCATCTGTTAAAGGAAACAAGACAGATATAATACAGAACTAATACGAAATTAAGGTTAAAGTTTGGCCTTCCATCTACTAATAGGATCTCCGGGCATAAAACATTGTATATATTCAGAACAGAAAGAATCTATTTGTACCACATGACACTATGAGAAGACCTTTATGGGGAATCTCATGTACACTAATATCTGACTTGCTTTGACAGAAGTATTTTCCACCCATGAACTATCCAGATGACACATTTCCTTGCTCCTTTGCAATTAAGTAGAGCCATGTGATTTGTTTTGGACAGTGAGCTATGCATGTTAGTGGTTTGTATTACTTCTAAGCCAAAACAAAAACAGTGCCTTCGAACTTTCTAAGTGCTCTTATCCCCAGAAATATTACAGAAGGTAAAGTCTTTGTCAGCTTGGGCTCCTTAGTTTTTTTAAGAATAAAAGTCTCCTGCTGACCTCACTAGATGTGTATCATGGGGATAACTATTTTTATTGTGTGTTAAGCTACTGCCATTTGAGATAAATTTGTTACTGCAGAATGACTTTGCCTACCCTAACTAGCACAGAGATTTGATAGCCTTTAAAGGGAGAAAATGGCAAGGGAAGTTTAGGATTTAAATTATGCCTTGATAATCCTGCCAGAGAGAGATGAACATGGGAAATTTGAAGACCAGAAGAAAGAACAGGCTCACCAGATCAGTAAGTGTGTGAAGGGAACAAGAGTTAGAAAGAGCCCTCAGACCCACATCCAGAGGTTAGAGTCATAGCCTAATGAAGCTAGGAAGTGCCCTAAAGGTCATTTTCAATTTGCAGGACAGGATTCTTAGAGATGTGGATTGGCTTGCCACATTACCACTTGGGATTCCTCTATAGCTAGAGGAGCATGGTTGGGTTTTGTGTAAGAAAATGACAGACGAAAAGTTCTGCTTTAAGAGACAGCAAATGGCAGCTGTGTACAGGTGGCTGACATTTAGGGAAACTGAAGCCATGAAGACGACTTAGAATGCTACTTCTATGTAAAATATAGACACTCATAACAATGAAAGTTGAATCTAACTCTCTGAGAGCTTACTGATATAAATATGAAAAGAGTGTTGCAGCTGAGAGGTTAGCCTGAGGTAGGGAGTTCAGGTCCTAATATCCAAGAAAATGTTTGTTCCCAAAGGATGGCTACACCCCCATATGGGAGCCTGCTTTGTACGTATTATTTGCAATAATCGTATTCTGCAAAGTATATGTTCTTTATAGCAGGCACATTCTGCCAGTCTGGAAAGATCCAGATAAAAGGAAATAATGCCAAGGACCAGTCCAACTAGTAGTTTTACAAGGAAGTTCTCTCCTAGGGAATAACTGTCTTTGGTCCATATTGATAACTAATTATGTGGTTTGTATGTTTATTAATTTATTGATTACTCAGTTTCTTCACAATAAATGTTCATTGAATACCTAACAGGAACTGTTCTATGTTTAGAAATATAATAGTGAGAAATCAGCTATGTATTTTAAATTTCTGAAAGAGTTCCAGACTAGTAGAAAGATATATTTTTGTCATTTCTTAATATCTCATTACTAGTTGTCATCAGATCGCTGAGCGTGGGGTATCTTCAGAGTCCGTAAAAGAAGGACTCTGGATAAAGGAAAACCTCTCTGAAGAAGTTACAATTAAGCTGAAAATTAAAGGATTATTTAGGAGGTGAGAAGGGGAGGATGCATGTTTTAGGCAAAGGAAAAGGCAGTCTTCAAATACCATGAGGAAAAAACAACCGTGTCATATTTAAACCCTGAAACAAAAAGCATGACATTTGGAGTTCAGAAAAACAAGAAGAGAGTCAGAGAATACGACGCTGAAAAGGCAAAATAGTTTCAAATTCCTTGCCATGACCAACCAGGCTTGTATGACTGGACCTTGCCTGAGCCAACAGGAAGTCCCTGGGTGACTTTAAGCAGTGACTTACCAAATGTGCCGCAGATTTGATATCAATCTACCTGAAGTGTGGGGAATTGACATGAACGAGGTAAGACAGTATTGGGGTGAAAGAATTAAGAGGTTACTGTAACTATCCCGGAAATGAACTATAATATAATGACTTGGTTAGAATGGTGGAAGAGAAGGTCAAGGATTTGAATGATGGGCATAAAACCACAAGACTTACTAATAGATAGGAAATGGAGAGAAAGGGCCAAGGACACCTTCCAGATTTCCTGTATTTCACAGCTGTATGGATGGAGTAGATGCTGACTGAAATAGCTAATTCAAGAGATGAAGACAGATTTGGGGAGAGGAAAAACAGTGAGTTTCGTTTTGAACAAAATGGGAGAGCATAGGACCACTGATACTTTGCATTCTACTCCATTGATAAGGGGACCTGAGGACTTCTTGTTTTCCAAGTGGTGGTGCCTCCCATTCTCAAAGCCTCCCTAGAGAACTTAGAGTTTTAGGAATGACTAATTTCTTCCTAGATCCCTAATCAGAGGAACTGCAATAACACAGTCACACTCTCACCCTGTTGGTCATATTTGCAATAGAGTTGACCCAAAGTTCAGAGTTACAGCATTTGGCCTTTTAATTTTCTCTTTTAAAATACACTTTATGTTTATTAAGCCCCTCTTTGGCAGTTGACTTAAGATACATAATAAGACCTTTTTGCAGGAATAGACATACAGAGGCCAAACAGAATTGGGAGCCAGGACACAGTTAATCATTTGGGGTTTTCCACTGTTTATAGGAGAATCCCATCAACATCCCATATGGACACAGGAGTTCACGTTTCCAGTAATGGACTAGTTGTTTCTGGCTGAAGACCTTAAGAAAGAATTCCCTGTGAAACTTGCATTTGAGTTGCCCCTTGGTGTATTAGAATAATTTAGACAAATGGTGATGGGAAGAGAAAAAAGAAAAGCCCAGACAAAGGAAGTAGCATGGGCCACGGCAGTAGGAAGGGCATGTTTCCTCCCTTAGACATTCTTCAGAAGCCTCCACTTATCACTCTGTTCTGAGTACAAAACCATTATCCTTCCTTACTGTGAGAGAGTGAAGGCTGTGTGCAAAAAAGGTTTCAGCTCAGCAATCTGGGACATGAAGTCACTGAAGACAAGGAGAAAGGGGAACTTAGAAAACATGTTTTATTTTCCACCTGCTTTCCATTCTTCTCCATCCACATATGCGCTCCCTGTCCTAGAACGGCCTGTTCATTATCCCCTAAACACATCCCCACTTTCCTCTCTCCTTACCATTATACTGCTCCCTCTGCTAGAAACGCCCTTCTGCTTCCATCACTTCTTATCCAAATCCTATGTCTCCTCTATGGTGCAACTCAAAGGTTAGGGCCACAGTAACCTTTCCTCGTTCCCTAGCCAGAAATGACACCTCTCTTAGGCAGCTTCCCTGTGTACTTCCTACTTAGTGTCTTTTGCTTTCTAAGCTTATATTCAACCTTCTTGAGGTCATTCTTTGAATACTTGTTGACCCAGACTATGTCCAATTCCTCCTCAGAGGTCCAGAGCCGCCTAGCACATAAGTGGAAGTTCTACTTATGTCAAAAAAAATGGAGGACCAAGTCTGACTCTATAACTCTTGGGTCCTCTTTCCAGTTCTGACTGTGAACCATAAAACACACAGGAGTAATATAAAACCAGCCACACCTACGAAATACTTCTTTTTCATAGTCTGGAACCTCAGCAGCAAAACTTTGAGCATCTAGGGGGTTTATAACCAAATTTACTTTTGCTTTGTCTGCATTTTATAGCTTCATCTTGAGAGACAAATCACCTCTTTCCAGTATATTGGTAGTTTCTCTAAGGCCCAATGTGCTCTACAGGGTAGTGAAGAAAAGATCACTGTGACAGGGAAAGTCTTGTCCCTCTGCCCATTAGGTGGTCCAAGCTGAGATCTAAATGCCACTGTGTATGTGTGTGCCTGTATATATCCTGTGTACACGTGTGCATGTGTGTGCAAGAAAGGCATGTCTGACCTAGGAGATGTGCAAAAACAAGGGTGTGTACATGGGCATGAGTCAGAGCCTTACCAGCTCAATCCTCTATTCTGGAAAATTTTGTTCTGTGCTCATTCACAAACTAAGAGAATGGACGCACACACACACACACACACACACACACACACACAGAGAGAGAGAGACAGAGAGAGAGAGAGCACGCGCACACGATTGGGAGGGTTGCGGGATCTATTCCCTAGCAATAATCACATTACTGAAAACTACCAGGAGTCATCATGTTTGTCTTTCTCATTTATTCAAACCCCAAAGAGCCCTCTGCAGCAAATCACATTTCAGCAGGGCAGATTATTCTGTCTGTAACATAAACTTCTCACTGTATCTCTCTCAGGAGAAACCTCTCTAGGTAAATATAAATCTTATTCTAATAGCAACATTTGGAGAAGTAATGTTATTTGCCCTGATTTAAAGAAAACACAACATAGGCTTTAGCAAAGCTGATCCTTTCTTTAGAAATTAATCAAAGGTGCATAGTCAAAAGCAACACAAACGGTCCTCTGAGAGAGTAGAGCGCTGGGGTGTGTGTGTGTTTGTGGTGGTAGGTCAGAGTTGGAAGTCTTGATGAATTGTTATAGCCTTCTAACCCTTCTCTGTGGAGGAGGAGTGGTCTCCCTCTTTTTTAGTCTTGTCATGTAAGTGGTTTCCAGAGACCATTTCATAAGATTCATACAGAGTTAAGAAAGATCAAATGGCCGTTTTTCACTGCACAACTGAGAATCTGCTAGTTCTGCCCCAAGGGAATATGAAAACTCAATCCAGTATTGACCTCAGCCTGTGGAGGTGAGCATCTCAGAGTGCTTCAAAGGAGCAGGCAATTACCTCCTGGAGGGCAGATGGGGTTTTAATGACCACAGCACAATGGGAGGTGAGGGCGAGGGGATGCAGTCTCTTTCCTGCCTGGCAGTCAGGCCTTTCTGACCCCATTCCACTTCTTGCCCCTGGGGAAAGGGAGGCAGAATTTGTAATCAGTGATTTAAAAAATAAACAAATAAATAGAGGGTCAAAAGCACCACTTGCAGCTAGCAGGTTGACAGTATGGGCATTTCAGTCAGACTTGTTAAACTGCAGTCCTCACCTGTACTGCATACAAACTGGGTGATCTTAGCCTCCCTATGTCTCAATTTCCTCATTTGCAAACTGGATTGATAGAATTGTTGTGAGGATGAAATTAGTTAATATGTGCAGGACCTAGTGCCGCCTCTGGCACAGTGAGCTCTAGGAACTGTCAACCACATTATTATCATTATTTATAGTATTAATGAAACCCTCCATGTGAACATTTTTCTGTTCCATGTTCTTGTGAAAACCACATTACAGAAGAGGACTAAATGTATAGGTTTATACATCTCATGGGTTGCAAATAAACTGCAAAGAGCTCAGAATAGTAAGACAGTGACAGTTAATCCGTCTATCTCTGTGGTCTAGAATCTCTTCGGATCCAGGTCAAAGACATGCTGAAGCATTCTGTTTTTTCTTAGATGTGTAAAATCAACTTTTATGGTCAGAGGCCACTTTCCGTCTTACAGAGTGAAAGTGGGCTTCTAACTACATTTAGGATTGGAAAAAACATAAGAGAAGGATCAGGTCTAGATTTAACATTAATGGTCCACATGATCCATACAAGTTTTCTGTGGACTTCAGTTTCTCTATCTGTGTGATAAGGAGGGTATTGGCAATGGTTTCTGAAGAGTCACCCAGATGCAACAGTCCATTCACCAACCTTACGTTCTAGGTAGATTTTAGGTGGTGACTGAACTTCAGAAGTAGGCAATATCTTGGGGGTCACCCCAGTGGCCCAGGACTCAGGCTAGAGAGGTGAGCAAAGAACCAATGACTTCGTTGGTTGTTGGCATCTCAATAGCTTCATTTGTGTCTCAGTGGGGCCAGCAGAAGGATGCCAGGTGGGAAGCTCCTGCCAATCCTTCCAGTAGAACTCTTGCAGTGAGACTCCACCGTAACAAAGACCAGTTAAGGTTCAGGAATTGACCTCTATGGGTCAGCTAGTTTCCTCAAGATGGCTGGTGGTTCTCAGACTTCTTCATAGCATGAACCTCCTTGAGGTCCTGGGGTGGCTAGATTCTGGTAATCTCACCTTCTAGAGGACACTGTTTCTCTGGCTTTGCTCTTTCCAGCAGCTTTCGGCAGCTCTGCATTTTGTCTTCCTTATCTCTGAGCTTTTGTCAAACCAGAAGTGGTGACCCTCAGAGAGAATAGAGGCTGGCCCAGCTTCCACCAGGTTAGAATAGTCAGGTTGAATATTCTTAAAGTGGAAACTTCCCTGTCTTTCCATCTCCCTGAAGCCACTGGTTTCTCCTTCCTAACAATTTCAGAGCAGGATTTGAGAAACTCCATGTTTCAAACACAGAGGGTACACTGACTGCTGTCTAGAAAAGACAAGAGAGTTGAGACTGTTATCAGCAATCCGATAATGGATCATTCAGTAAGCCCTCAAACAAGAATTAAGCACGTACCACATACTAATAACAGTAAAGTAATCTTTGAGTGCAGGTTAGTTCTAGATATTATGACACACTACATTTTATCTCTTTAATATTTGTATAACCTTATAAATCTAGTAGTACAGTATACATTTTACAACTGAAGAAATGGAGGCTCAGATAACTTTAAGAACATACTCATAAGTGACACAACCAGGACTTGTCCCAGAGATACTATAAGTACAACAGAAAGTATGAAAAAGTAAAAGGTTTTATCCCTGTCTCCTAGAATAAATATTCTATCAGGAACAAAGAATGTGGGCTCCACCTGGCTTTGCTCTGTGCCACCTTTTAATGTTTTCATGCTTCATGATAGATAAGAGATAATATTCTATGCAGATTATAAAATATGGGAGTTAGCCCACTCTGGTCTAGAAAGAAAAACTTGAATGGACTTCCATCCAGGTTTTGGAGGATAAGGAGAGATACTTAGCAAGGGGAGACTTGATCAGGTGAGAAAAATAGCACTAGCAAAGGCCACCCAACTATGCCATTCAAGGTCCTATTTTCTTCTAGTTGTCCTAGACTAAAGATGCAAATTTTAATTATGGAAAAGGACTTAAGAAAAAATTGCTTGGATAATCTCTCATATTTAAAGCTATGGCTGGTCTAGAAGTCGAGGGGTTGTCTGCATAGGAACATGGTCCAGGAAAGAGTGTCAGGGAATGTTCTTAACAATATATCATTAGGCTCAAATTAAAGTCTAGTCAAATATTCCTTAGAAGTAGCTTCTTAAACATTTTCACCAAGAGCCTTTAGTGTCTTCATAGAAAATATGAAGACACACCCCTAGTATGCTCACCTGTGTGAATTTTTAAAATTCATGCCATGCATATGTAATTCTAAAATATATTTAAGTTTATTTAAATCTACTTATGTATTAATTTGACAGATATTGTTGAGTCCCTGCTCTATTATGAGCTGTTCTATGCACAGAGGAAAAAGTAGTGAACAAAATTACTACAGTCCTTATCCTCATGAAGTTGCACTTCTGAGTTTCTTCCCACATTATGGTAGAAGATGGCTCCTTGGAGATGCACGGCATCCATTTGAGGCTTCCTCAGCATGTTTCCCGTGGGAGTCCCCTAGCATATGCGTGCCCACATTTGAGGAGTGGAGTCCTTGGGAGACACTCTGACAAGCCATAGGAACAGGAAGGACTTCCCTATTTTACTTTAAAGCTTTGTCTGCCTAATATGGGTATGATCTTTCAATGCTGCACATCAAAAAGTTTTATTCTCCTCCTCTTATTATCAACAGTCCTTAGGAAATACCAAACCCTGCTCCTATGATCTCTCATTGTTTCCTTATTATGTCTCTATTGGTCAGGATGCTTTGGCTGCCAATAAGAGAAAACCTAACCCCAAATGGCTTGAGCAATAAGTAAGAGAAAGAGAAATAACATTCTCTTTCTCACCTAACATGAGATGTAGGATGAAGTATTTTCAAGATAATGAATTAAGCATTCAAACAAGTGTCACCAACCCATATTATTTCTACCTTTCCTCTCCGCCACATTCAGAGAAGCTTGCCCTCTAGGCTCCTTTATGACCCAAAAAGACAATGTACTGTACTTTTAACTGTCACATGCCAGTGTCAGCAGGAGAAAGTAGGGTCCATTTTCTCTGTGTTCCTTTGGCTTGGTTGGTTGTTTTTAGAGGAAGGCACTCTTACCCAGAAGTCCCCTCTATTTTCTTCTGGGTAAGAGTTCTATAGAATTCCACAGAATTCCCTTACATCTTCTTTGTCAGAACTGAGTCATGTGGTTTCCCCTAGACCAGTCTCTGGCAAAGTGAGTGGAATTACCATGATTGGCTGCCATGATTTAAAAGAAGCTGAGATACTTCTCTATAATGGAAGATAGACCTTTGACTTAATAAAGTTTTGTAAGCAAGGAAGAAAGAATTCCTGCTGGGTGTATAGTGAAGAGTATCGGACACCGTGGTGTCTTGTTACATGTTGAAGTACAAGATGGGGCTACCTGATAACATGTAAAATGAAAGACACACATACTTATTATATTTATTGCTTTCTACATATCAGACACTGTCCTAGGCACTGTAAAACACATTAATTCCATGTGGCCCAACCCTGAGTTTTTCCTCAAAACCCCTCTTTTAATTTGAAATCATTTTTTTTCTGTGTACTTGCTATCTTGTCTCCCCAGCTGGAATGCAAGCTCTGGGACAGCAGCGATCATGGAACTCTTGTCCATTGTTCCAACATCTAGTGTGCACATGGAACACAATTGACATTCAGTGAATATTTTTGAGAAAATAAAATAAATGAATTATTTACAAGATACAAGATTCTCCCTATCCTTCTATAGCCATTCTTCCTATTTTGCTTTTGGGAAAACTGGTCAATAGAAGTTAGGCAACTTGCTCAAGTTCACTTGAGGAGAATGTGGCAAAGTCAAACTTTAAACTGGGTCTGTCCGACCCCAAGTCTTTGCTCTGGCCCCAGTGCTACAACCCCCGTCCATGTGTAAGCGCAGTCTTTGATTACATGACTCCTTCCTTCAGCAACTGCAAATCCTTTAGCCACTGAAAAAAACTACAAATCCTTTAGCCACCCTAACTCCAGTCATACTCTCATTCACCTCTGCTTCTGCTCTTCTCCTGGTCTAGAACACTCTCGACCCACCTGTGCAGAGCCTCTCCCCACATATACTTGCCCATGCCCAGAGTTCAGTCCAGATGCCTCTCACTTCCTGACATCATTGCCATTTATTCTTGGCATCCATTTTTCTATCCTCTACCTCTAGCTTAACTGATCTCCCCAAGGAGAATGTAGATCCTCAACTGCCTCATCACTTTGGGAGGCAACATAGAATAATGGTTGCAATCTCAGGTTCTAGAGCCAGATTGTGTGCAAATCCCTGCTCCTCCTTTTTCTGATTGTGTGTTACTGGACAAGTTACTTCACTTCTTTGGGCCTCAGTTTCCTCATCTGTGAAATGTGGATAATCATGGCAGGTACATCTTAGAGTTGTTATGAAAATTGAATTAGCATGTTTAAAAGTCTTAATGCAAAACACATAGTAAGAACTGTATAAATCTCAACTATCATTGTTCATTTTTCTTTGGTTCTTTCTCCAACAGTTTCAGGCACCTAAAGGATGTTGAAGAAATTCCTGCTAACATGAATTCACAAATTCTCTGCCTGTTTCCTCAGTATATGGTATTTCTCTCCTACTAGACTTCAAATTCCAAGGACAGGCATTGCTAGTGTTTTTTTCTTCCTCTGTATCCTTGATAAATCCTTATAGAAATGAACAAACTAAAAAGGCCTTGGGCTTTAAATTCTAATTTTAATTTCTTTCCTGGTTTTCTCTCTCCTTTAATTGTGTGTCTCTTCTTCCTTCCTGAAATTAGATTAAGCCCCACTGAGGCTAAACTGATAGAGTTTCGGGTCATTTTCTTAATGGATGCAAATTGACTGAAATCGTTTATTTCATGGTTACTGGCAGTTGGTCAGGCAGGTGACTGAGATGAAGATTTTAATCACTCCCAAAATGTGATATTGGCTTACAAAATGTCAGTCCTCCACTGCACCACAGAGTTATTTATGATGACACTGCAGCGAAGGGAAAGTGTCTCAAGAAACCTTAATTGGCCTTTGGCCAATTTCAGGAGCCAGACTTCCTTGTATTTTGCTGCAGAACTGGTACAATTCTCTGGAAAAAGAAGATCAGTAAGAGAGTTACAGAAAATGTCTCAAGACCAAATTTGTGCATCACAGATGTGTTAAGGAAGCTGGGGCCAGACCCAGCTTCTAACATGCTTTAATCTGGGAAGACCAGTTTCTTTTTAGGACTTGACTTGTAAAGGCCAGGGAAAGAGTTGCTCCCAACAAGGTTTTACAGCAGCTCTTTGGTCCACACTCTAGTGACACCAGAAAGAAACATTGGTGAGTAAGAAAAAGAGTATAGTTGATTCACTTTGGGCAATAAGCTGTGTCCCCAGAAAGGTGAATTTAGAATTGAAATTTAACATAAGAACATTTCAGTTGAGGACATCCCAAGTGACACCTGTGCTTACACACATACAGTAAGACCTCATTAACTTAGGACAGGGATGGCAAATGGGTTTCATTTCACATGACATTTCTGATCAATTATAGTGGTTGCCGAGAACACTGTGTTCAGAGGGATTTTCCCACTGTACCTCAGCTCAATGAGAAAGAATGCTATGATCATTCAGCAATGTCTGCTGCAGCAGAGGCATAGGAAGCAAAGCCCACTTACCAAGTGTTTGCCATCTTTGACTTGTAATAGTGGGAATGGGGATGTAGTTATGTCCAAAATGTTGAAAAATCTATAAAGCTCTGTTTTGTTATTATTTTCAATTACTATTTTTCATATCACAGAGTAACCCAGATAATAAATATATATGTCCAAAGTTAGAGCACTTATTTCAAAGTTTCCAATCAGTGCTCTCTCCCATTCTGTGTTGTTTTTTTTTTATCATGGGAGCCTAATGACAAGTTTGTGAGCAAAAAAAGACGGATCTATATAAAGTTGCTGCTTTTGGTAATGAAGGAGAGAAGCCTGAATTCCCAAAGTCTTTCTTGGTGAACTTCTAATTGAATGAGATTGTCCTAAAGCAAACCCCATACACCCACCCCCTATTTCCATGAGTGGGTTTAGGAAGGCCCTAAAAAGAGAGCTCTTGCTCATTCTCACCATTTACTGGAAACATCAACTGATGAGTAACTTACCTGTTTCTGAGAGCTTGAGATCTGCGTCATTGGTTCAGAATAGTAGGAGGAAACCTGAGAGCTGAACAGGAGAAAGTTCACTCCATCAAAGGCAGCTTAGACTTCACTACTGATATTGCCTGGGTGTTGGTTGTGACAGCCATTTGGCAAATCCATCCCTCCACTACTCTTCACAATGACAGCTTGAAAAGGGACTGGAAATAGTCTCCTTTCTCTGAGGAGAGAGGATGAGGGAAGTGGCACAAAAAGAGACATTCTCTCTGCATATTTTGTGGGAATCTTCAGTCTAATGAAATAGGCACCATTGATGCAAGAGAGTGGGAGGTTTGTGTACATGTCTGAGCCTAGGGTGTCAGAGACTGGCAGGAGCCCTGGAGTAAAGACAGGGCAAAGGTTTCTAAAGATATTTCACTCTTTTCAAAGCCTGGCCCTGAATGTTTCAGTGGAAGTCAAGGGATAGGAGAGGGGTTTTCTGAGAAGCAGCAGATGGAAGTTCCACACTCTGGCTGATCTGCTCCCTTTTGTAGCTGATGAAAGCATGACGACTTCTTCAGCTTCACCTAGAAAGACATTTAGAAAAAGTCAACTGAGTCAGACTAGTGATCAGCTCAGAAAAGTCAGAAAAGTCCTCCTCTCTGACTTCCCACTCTGACATCAGTAGCTTCAGAATCATCCCTCATTTCTAACAAACTTCCTGAGGAAAATCTGAATACTTTTTCTGTTTACCTCACAAAGTGGAAAATTTCTAAGGAGTGTAGGGAGGGACCACAGTCTAGTTGAAAAATAAGCTAAACTCAATTAATTTACATAAATACATTGAGTTGCTTTGATATTAAAATTAATTATTGGTATGTAAAGTGGAGTTTGTCCCTGCAGACTGTATCACAGAATGTGCCATGCGAAGTTGTTCTAATCTTGCTGGAAGCCTGGCTTCAAAGCAGTAGGAGGTTGCTTATAAGCTCTTTGCGAACAGAGTCAACTGCTCTGTTGGATAAACATATATTCATTTGGTAAATACTTATTAACTACAGTGGTTGTTCATGAGTATACACATGGTACCTAAAAGTGAATACAACAAACAATGCCTCTTTTCACAGATCTTACGATTTGGTTAGGGAGAGACAAATTGTCAGCAAGTAATCCGACAGATAAAGAAGATCATTCCAGATGGTGACAAATGTTATATTGTACTATTTTTTAAAAAGTAAAACAAGATAAGAAAATAAAAAACAGGAAGAGAGGCCTCTTTAGATTGGTGGCTCAGGGAAGAGCTGATACCTAAATGATGAGGAGTCAGTCATCATTCCTAGTAGAGGAAATAGCGAATTCAAGGTGCCACAGGTGGGTCATCTAGGCAGGTGCCAGCAACAGAAGGAAGTCCAGCATCACCAAGACCTTGTAAGCAAGAGGGAGAAAGACTGAAGAGGAGAATGGTGGAGCAGAGAGGGACTTGATTTTGAATCTGAGCTCTATTCTAAGTCCAATGAGAAGTCATTGAGAGGATTTAAATAAGAGAGTCACATGACCTGATTTTTTTTTTTTTTTTTTTTGAGTTGGAGTCTCACTCTGTCGCCCAGACTGGAGTGCAGTGGCCGCTCCCGGCCACCGCAGCCTCGACCCGCTGGGCTCCGGCGATCCTTCCTCCTCAGCCTTCCAAGTAGCTGAAACTACAGGCGTGCACTACCACGCCCGGCTAATTTTTTATTTATTGTAGAGATGAGGTCTCACCAAGTTGCCCAGGTGGGTCTCGAACCCGCGGGCGCAGGCAATCCACTCACTTTAGCCTCCCAAAGTGCTGGCTGATTTATATTTTAAAAGACTACTCTGACTTCTGTTGGGAAAAGGATTATAGAGAGTAAGAATGGGTGCATCTTACATTCTCCTTCAAAATCTGGGAAAGGAGCAGGTGAAGGCATGTCTGGCCTGTGGCTTCCATCTGGATCCCAAGCAAATTCTTTAGTTTTACCATTTCCCAGCCACAGAAAAGGGGGCAAAAGAAGAACTACAGAAAGTGCCTTGTCAATGTTTAATAACTAGCTCTCTGAAGGGAAAAAAATGCTTAATTTGTAGCATTGGCTGTTTTTATGGTGTAAATACTTCTACCAGGATTTATTTCAAACTACCAATTTGATCTCACTGAACTCAGAGTCAGAAAGAGATGCATACAATGGGGTCTCACAGGTCAGTATGAGCTGGCTCCAGTATAACACTGGCTCAAGGAGAGAAAAACAATCCTTTATTGTTGTAAAAGCTTTTACTCTGAGCTAATTCCATATGGAAGCGTGACAGGGTATAGCATACTCAAGAACACTACACTATACAGATATGGGAAAGCCACACATTGATTAGTGGAAAAGCGTCCAAAATTTGACTGAAAATCACCAAAAAGAAAAATTTTAAATGATAGCAATAGAATATGGAGGGAGGAATTTTTAGGGTTGTAAGACTATTCTGTATGATATCATAATAGTGGATACATCTTATTATACAGTTGCCAAGAATCTATAGAATGTGCAATACAAAGAGTGAATTTTAATGTAAACAATGAACTTTACTTAATAATAATATATCAGTGTTGACTCATCAGTTTTAAGAAACGCAAGATGTTAAGAATAGGGGAAATTGCAGAAGATGGGAATTGTATTGGAATGGAAGTCTGTGCTTTCTGCCAATCTTTCTGCAGGCCTAAAACTGCTCAAAAACATTAACTATGTTAATTAAAAATGTATGTAGGGAAAGGATCACTATATGTATGCATGTAAATGTGAAAGTGTGTGGCTGAGTACATGAGTATGGGTGTGTTTGTTTGCATGCATGTGTGTGTTGAGTGATTAGGTAATAGGAGGGACTTCATAAATTCAGTGGCAGGAGGCCTAATCGGCCCACTGTCCCACCTGTGAACCTCAGAGCTAACACAGTAAGCTCAAAAAGCAATCCTATGAGGGAAACACCCATCTTGTCTCTGCCAATGTAGCACCTTCCTCTATGAGGGCTCTAACTAGGGATTTCCTAATGTGAGCCTATTTGAAACTGCACTTTCTTTGACTGCAGACATTTCCAGAGAGAGGTCCATATCAGGGTTCTCTTAGTCTTTCATCCCTTTACTTGCAGCTCTTCTGTCTAAAATTGTATTGGAATGAACCATAATTGTATGTCCTAATCTTGGAGGAGAAAGGACACCAAGATGGAGCATGATAGGAGTCACTATCTAGTTCTCCCCTTGTTCCTATCACAAAGACAAATAATTGTAAAGGATCATCCATATTATATAATAAGATGTATCCACTGTATAATAAGATGTATCCACTATTATGATATCATACATGTCATTGCCTTGCTAAGCTATGATCTGGCCACGTGTTCTTTGAGTTATGGCCAGGCAATGTTTTCTCAAGTTTTGGCCCCCTCCTCTATTTTAGGGAGGTGAATATCCTCTCTCCCTCTCTCTCTCTCTCTCATTTACTTTCTAAATAAACTATATTTTTCAATTTAAACAAAAAATAAAATTACAAGATGATTTTCAAAGAAAAAAATCTATATTATGTCCCAAAATAGCCAGTTTCCTTGCCTAGATGATGGCCCTCCAAAAATAGCCATATCCTAATCTCCAGAACCTTCTATGTTCTTATATGGCAAAAGAGACTTTGCAGATAAGATTTTAAGTTAAGGATGTTGATAGAACGTCCAGAAGGAATGTAGCCCTGCTAAGCCATTTTAGGATTTCTGACCTCCAGAACTCTAAACATGTTTTTGTTGTTTTGAGTCACTAAGTTTGTGGTAATTTGAGGCAACAATCTGTGACCCAATGGGAAACGAATGCATATCTCCAACCTGAGAATCTACTGTCTCCATATTCAAACTCTCCAGGTATCCTGTCTATTGATTCTTTTATTTAAGTGCCTACCTTAAACCTGTGTCTTCTGGAGTGAACCGTGAGTCCTGAGAACTCACACCACTCTTTTGTATTCATTTTTAGTCCCTGGCACAACCACTGGCTGGAAAATTAAGATACTTGATATCCATTTGAATTAATGAATAAATAAATGAATGAATTTTGTTGTCCAAATTTATTTCATGCTCAAAAGGATGTATTTAATTTCTATTTGTTTGTCTGTCTGTTTCAGTTATCTATCTTCTGTCCTTCAAGATACCACCCCCACACACACTATTTTGGTGGCTGCTAGCTGTAAGTACACATAGATTCATTTCTTGTTTTTGTGATTTGAGCTTTTTATGGGCCTCCATTTCCCAGGACTTCCTGCTGGTAAATGGACATCGAAACTCCTTTTTATGTAGGTATCAATCTAAACTAAAATCAGATGGGAAGCTCTATAGAGTCTCAAAATATACAGCTCTGGGTTGAGGTCAAAAAACAGATAGTGACTGTATCTGGGACAGTTTGCATGTGGAAGTAATAAAGAAAACCTTGAATCTGGTCTTTGTACTGTCCTGTTGGGTTTATAAAGAGAAAAAACTATTCCCAAGTTAAAGATTGTACCCCTAACCCAGCCATTCATCTTAGATATGCAACGCCCCAGGTCACAAGGGTACTAGGCAGCAAATTACAAGCAGATGAGATCTTAAAATGGAAAGGCATATCAAAGGATGTCTCTTTCTGAGTGTAGGTCATAAAGTCTAAAAGTATCCAAACAATGAAATACAAAGAAATTTAGAGACCAATAGTTCAACTTCTCTTTACAGTTGAGTAAATGACTTCTCCCAGGTCTCAGTTTTCTTAAGATCACATGGGTGGTAAATGACTGATTAAAGCCTTAGCAGCTTGAGTACAGCAAGGATGGCACATTTGTTTTTAATTCAGGATGTTTTGGAATAAATAAGTTGATGAACTGATCATATCAACTTCCTAAATATTAATACTGAATAATTTCACTCTTTGGTTCTTTACATGTTAGTTGAACTCATTCAGCAGAGAATACACATACACACACACACACACACACACACACACACACACAGACACAGAGGAATTCACTGGGGAAGGTTGCTACTGCACAGAGGTGACAATGCTAAAAAATCAACACTTCTCATCCTCATCTCTCTTTGATTCCTTTCCATGAAGTTGGAAATGCCAAATGTCAAACATTTCCAGTTACTTAAGTCCCACAAGATGGAGCTTTTATTTCTCAGAGAGTACACTAAGCAGGAGATTTCAGAGAAAGCTCTATTTAAATGTCTCAAGTTGATTTGCTTTTCAATGGGAGCAGAAAAGGAGGAGGAAGATACCAATTAAACTGAACCCTCAGGCACAGTCATTTCATTACTGGTTTATGTCACCTGGGAAGCTACCTAGGACCCCTCCACCGTGCTAGAGCTCACCTCCAACCTCTTAGAATAACCTCCAGGCTAACAACAGAACATTATTTCAATCGTTCCAAATGAGACCTCACAGCCAGTAGCCATTGGTATTTCTGTAGGGGTTCATTTAAGACTCATTTCTTACAGTCATAAATGGGAAATCTTACCTTAGCTTAAATACAAGGAAATGCCCCAAGCTCGTCCATCTCAAAGGATGACTGGTAGAGTCCACTTAATTGGAAGAAAGGCAGGCATCTTGTGGCTTTGAAGTTCAGTTGTCTTCTGTACAAACTGTACAACACCATTCTCATGATGCCCAGCTTCAATCTTAAACCACAACCCATGCAATAACTGGAAGAGAAAGTTCACAGAAAAAGTAATACGCATGGAAAAATTTGATCTCACTTGTAGTCAAAGATGTTTAAGTTTCCATATCAGTGGAAAACTATTCTTTCATGTGAAATTTGAGAAGAAATGTATATATGTATGTGTGCATGTATACATATATGTTTGTATATTTTAGCTGACATGTAGATAGCTAGATAGATATCTCAGTTCTGGTGAAGTTAACATGTAATAAACATTCTCATACCGTGCTAGTGAGGGTTTCAATTGGTTCAACTATTAGAAAGTAAGCAAGTCATTTATATCAATATTGTTACAAAGATCCTTTGGATTAGGTATGCCACTTCTGAGAAAGTATTTTAAGGCCATTACTCACACTTAATGTACAAAAATCTTCAAAGCAGTAATGTCTAGAGCAGCAGAAATAATAAAAAGAAACACTTTAAATAGCTCCTAGATAACTATGATACACCTACATGATAGAATATTATACAGCCTTTAAAATGATATACAAACACCATCTTAACAACACCGTAAAAGGCAAATATTGTCATGTTAAATTTAAAGAAAAGGATAGAAATTATATACTGTATGCTGACAATAATTTCTGGGGGGAGTAGGCCTTGAAGGAAGGTAAGTACATCAAAATACAACTGAGTTGTAAGATTCTGAAAGATATTGTTGTTCTTACTATTTTTTATTTTCCAGTTTTCAGTGAGCATATACTCAGAAAAATCTAAATAAAAAATAAACTGCATTTTAAGCATAAAACTAAAAGTACAAAGAAAGAGGAGCCCATTTGACCTCTACTTTGGGGAACATGAAATATAAAAAACTCACATCATATTTTAATCCATATGCAAATAAACTCGTTTTCAAATGCAGATATTCATGAATGTGAGTGTGGCAGCTGGAACTAGTACTTTGACATATGCCAATGCCTGCAGGGCTATTAAAGAGAGGATTTGTGATAATCCTGTTGACATAATCCAGAGAACCTTGCCTATTCCAGAGCTCAACTTGAACATAAAAATCTTATAGAAAGACAAACAGCAAGTGGTAATTTAGCAATTAAGGGGATTGCTGTAAATGGATTGGGGGATGGGCTTGTTTACCTCTGTTTCCAAGATTTCAGTAACAGATTCCTTTGGAGGGTGAAATGGAATAAAGCACTGCAAACTAATATTTGTACTGAGAAACACTAGTGTGCAAGAAATGTCTCCTTTGCCATTTTAGAAAGGTTAGAGCAATAAAACGCCATAATAAAATGCTTTGGAATCCCTCAGAGTTGCATGCATCATGGAGCAAATTACAGTCCTGGCCACAGAATGATCCTGTGCAGCGTTGTTGAGGTAAGACTCAGGGTACGGGGCCTTTGCTCACATCCAAACCCCAACCGTTTTTACCACAACCAATTCAGGCAAGTTCACTTTAGCAGTTGTGTCTTCAGGAGATAGTGCTGCCTTCCCTGCATGGTTACTACCCCCACTGAATCTGCTCAAACTTGAGACTTTTAATAATATACTTTGCTGTAAAACATATAGGGCAATAGAAGACAAAATATTTTAGGAAGTCACTAAAGAAAAAATAATTATTTAGAGGGTATTCTGCTTTAAATACCCACTACACAAGTGCATAACATTGGGCTTGGAGAGAAAACTAAGTTTCAGAACAAAATCTGCACACACCTTGTGTTCATCAGTTTTTCGCTCTGAGACTCTTTTTCCATAACTATAAAAGGGAGACAGAGGGGGCAGATAGGCAGGGCAGCTTGGACTGAATTTGTATTAAATGAGTTCTGAATTCCACCACAAGGTTAATGTTCACTGACCATAAGAGGACGAAAACTCTTGCTTGGGGGAAGTATCTCGAAAAGAAAGAGACTTGAAAACCATACAACAGACCCTGCCAGCATTACCCACGTAATTGATTATTAAAGCTGATGATGCTGCATAAGACTCTCTGGGGACTATGGTTTAAACCACACCCAAAACTCAATTGTCTAATTTGAAGCACTTCCCTAAGAAACCAGAATCAATTGCTCTGTCTCCCAGTCAACCTCAAACTGCACATTACTCAAAGAAGCATCCCTGAGCTCATGGTAGCTGATGGTCAGTCTGTCAGCACTGGGCCAGTCCTATTTCAGATTCAGGCTTGGAAACTCACTTCTTCTTTGGGCAGAGAAGAAAGCTGCTCACCCGGGCAGATCATGGCCCTGCCTGCTGCATTAGCTGCTGCTGCTGTACTCAGAAAGTCCTCCTTTGAGATTAAAGCTTTGGCTAGTTCCCAGGCCTTTTCCCATCTCTCCTTCAAGCAAGGACTCCTGCTTGACAGCAATAATCAGTTGATTCATCAGATTAGCTGTGTTCCTCAGCTGTAGTGGCTGGTCACTAAAGAAGCCAAGTCACTATAATTTGGAAAAAGCAATATTTGGTAACTTGAATTCTACTCTAAGCTCTCTTGCTGCCTTACTAAATATACTTAAATGAGTCATTTATTTCCCTAGACCTTAGTTTTCTTTTCCAGAGAATATTTTGGCCTATTCAGAAGACTTTTACTATTTTGTTTTGTTTGGCTTTAACTTGACTCCAGGGCCTTTGTAAACCCCATGAAACTGTGTACAGAATGTGGATGTATGTACTTTTTTCTTTCAAAGGTTCCACATCCTCAAAGAAGAACTGCAAAGTCTCAAAGAGATGTATAATCCAAAATCTGCTTTCAGCAGATTCAGAATTTGCACACAGGAGGGGCTTAGTGGCAGCATGCTGTTGGCAAAACAATGGTCTTGAAGCTGTTTGCACAGTAAGGACGTTCATTTTATTTACACCATATGAAGCGGATCAATACGAATAGCAAAATCTTTCAAAGATGCTTTCCATTGAGATAAAAAAAAATGCTGTTTGTCCATGTCATGGCTGTTGTTTTTCACCAACATTATTATTAGTATTGAGGCCCATCTTTAGCTCCAAGGTCTTGAAATGTTTTATACTTTCCCTTTGAGATTATGAGACATGAATTCTGAATTGTACCCCACATCTTTAAAGTAAAATTAAAATTAAAAAAGAGATAATAAGACATGGAGAAGATCCAAAGAATTAGGTGCTTCTTCAAGGAAGGCAAGACCAGGAAACCAAAGGAGCATATGTGGAACAGAGGCAGGCTACCCATAAGGTCAGAGAGTCAGTGAATGGCCAGCTCCATTGAATCTCCATCAGTTCTTTTTTTTTTCCCCCAGCTCCACAGTTTACTGTTCTGTTGGATCAGAAGTAATCTACATCATTTCTCTAAGCCACAATTTTCCTGCTGTGATATAAGGACCTATATTCTTATTGAAGCAGCTCCATAAATTTGAAAATATAATATTGTCTCTTTGTGATCTGGATAAAAAATCTTTAGACGTCCTCTATATAACCTTCCTAGTATGTGGTATTTTCTATGATTTTATTTCCAGGTTTGTGTACTTGCTTCAGCATTTTGAATTTGATCAGAACCAGTTCATCCATTCCTTCTTATTTTTCTCAAATACTCAATTGCTTTTGTTTTTTGCTTTTCTTTAAATAAAAATTATTTTTAAAAAAAGAATTTGCTTCATTTCATGACTGTCTCCTTAAAAATCTCCTTCTCACAGATTGGTTGTAGTGAGAAACTGCCAGGGGAGGGAGGAGCACATCTCATCAACAAGGGTACCTGCATAGTGAGCATTTGTATACCTAACCCTAAATTGTACCTCACATATTAGAAATTAAATTTTTTTTTAAATCTCCTTCTTACCTTTCTACCATGTCTCAATCTCATTTTATAAAAATACAGCAGTAACTTCACCAGACTACTCTACTGGCATTGGGTAAATTCAAAAAGATGGCAACAAACTGCCAGAAAGGAACATTGATTACATCTACATAGTCACCATGTTTTAAATAATGACAGCCTCCATTTCAGTCTTAGATGTCAACTCTCCTGGAGATATTAACATCATGATTCCACAGGAAAATAGACAAAAGCCAGAGAATAGTATTACTAAACCTCTGTTTGGTGATGTGGAAATCGGCGACATGAGTGATTGAACATCATTAAATAAGAGCTCTTGTTCCCCATAGGCCTCCCTGGAGAACTGCATTAATTCAGAAAACTTAGTTGGGAAAGGATAAATCTTTCCTTGAAAGCATAAATGTGCCAAAGACTGTGTTTAAAATCTTCATGGGCTACTGTTCAGTTATAATGACCTCCCCCAGGGAAGTTTCCCAGTAGGTCAGGGTATCATTGCATGGCAAATACTTAGAAACTCAGAATAGTCAATGACTATTCAACATGATTAACATTTGGGTTACCTTCCAGTGATCACCATGAAAACAAAACAACCACCAACAAATCCACCACATTAGCTACTAGGCACTCAGTGAAACATAACACTGTAAGCAATTTAAATGTCCAATGTTAATAAAAAGATAGGTGAATTATGGTATGTCCATAAAGTAATTATAACACTGTCAATGAAAATTATGCTCATGAAGAATATTTAAGGATGTGAGATGAAAGCTTACGGTATGTTAAATGAATAAAGCAATAAATTGAATATAAATAAAGCATGATTCAAAGTATGTTTAAAAAATAATAAACTTTCTAACAGAGATAAGCACTAGTAATATTTGTTGTGCCTAGTCTCTTTCTATATAAATGACTTTTATTTTTTCTTTACAATTCTGTGTTTAAAAAAATGTAAAAGTAAATACTGTACTAGTGTTTTCCAGAGAAACCAAAATAATACGATATATATATATCTATCTGTCTGTCTGTCTATCTACATATCTATCTATAATACAGTCTGTTACCAAAGGCCTGAGAACTAGGGGAACTGATGGTATAACTCCCAGTACAAGTCTAAAGGCCCAAGACTAGGAGCGACACTGTCCAAAGACAAGAGCTGATGGACATCTCAGCTCAAGAAAAGAGAGAGAATTTGCCCTTTCTTTTTCTTTTTGCTCTATTCAGGTTCTCAATGGATTGGAAGATGCCTGCCCACATTGGTGAGGGTAGATCTTCCTTAATCCATCTACCTATTTAAATGTTAACCTACAAGAATAACTACAGAACACTAATGAAAGAACTTGTAGAGGCCACAAACAAATGGGAAAACCTTCCATGTTCATGGATTGGAAGAATCCACAATATTAAAATGACCATACTATACAAAGTAATCTACGGATTCAACACAATTCTTATCAAACAACCAATGTCATTTTTCACAGAATTAGAAAAAACAATCCTAAAATCCATATGGAACCAAATAAGAATGTGAACAGCCAAAGCAAAAAATAAAAACTTGAAGTATCATATTACCTGACTTCAAATTATACTACAAAGCTGCAGTAACCAAACAGCATGGGACTGGTACAAGAGCAGACACTTGTACCAGTGGAGCAGAACAAAGAATTCAGAAATGAACCCAAATACCTACGACCAACTGATCTTTGACAAAGTTGACAAAAACATATACTGGGGAAATGATGCCCTATTCAACAAATAATGCTAGGAAAATTGGATAGCCATGTGCAGAAGAGTGAAACTGGATTCCCACTCCTCACCATACACAAAAATTAACTCAAATGAATTAAAGACTTAAATGCAAGACCTGAAGCCATACAAATCATAGAAGAAAACTTAGGAAAATCTTTTCTAGACTTTGGCTTATGCAAAGAATTTATAACTAAGACCACAAAAATAAATGCAACAAAAACAAATAAGTGGGACTTAACTAAACTAAAAAGCTCCTGCACAGTAAAAGAAATTATCAACAGAGTAAGTAAGCAACCTACAGAATGAGAGAAGATATTCACAAACTATAAATCTGACAAAAGACTAATTTCCAGAATTACAAAGAAGTCACACAAATCAACAAGCAAAAAACAAATAACTCCATTGAAAAGTGGGCAAATGACATGAACAGACATCTTTCAAAAGAAGATTTATACAAGTGGTCAAGAGACATGAAAAAATGCTCAGCATCACTCATGTTCAGGGAAATGTAAATTAAAACCACAGTAAGATACCACCTCACCAGTCAGAATGGTCACTATCAGAAAATCAAAAACAGTAGATGTTGGTGTGGATGAAATAAAGTGGGAACAGCTATACACTGTTGGTGGGAGTGTAAATTAGTACAACTTCTATAGAAATCAGTACAGAGATTTCTCAAAGAACTAAAAAAAGATCTGCAATTTGATTCAGCTATCCCAGTGCTTGGTATCTACCCAAAGGAAAAGAGATCTCTATACAAAGAAGATACCTGCACTCGTATGTTTATCACAGTACAATTCACAATTGGGAAGATGTGAAATCAACCTAAATGCCCATCAACTAATCTGTGATATATATACATGGCATGTACATATTCTTCAGCCATATGTACATGCCATATACAAATGGCTGAAGAATATTCTATGGCATGTAAATACATACATACATGCCATAGAATATTCTTCAGCCATAAAAAAATAATAAAATAACATCTTTTGCAGCAATTTGTATGGAATTAGAAACCATTATCCTAAGTGAAATAACACAGGAACAGAAAACCAAATACCACATGTTCTCACGAATAAGTGCAAAGTCAATAGAATGGTATAGTGAACATTGGAGACTTTGAAGGGAGAGGGAATGGGGGAGAGATAAAAAATTGGCTATGAGATACAGTGTGCACTACCCGGGGTGACAGGTACATACAACCTAGACTTCTTCACCACTACACGATGCATCCATGTAACCAAAAACCTTTGTACTCCTAAAGCTATTAAGATTTTTTTAAAGAAAAAAACTTGGAAAAGAACAAACAAAATGGTTTTTTTAAAATGTTAATCTCTTCCAGAAACTCCCTCACAGACCCACCCAGCAATGTTTTACCAAATATCTGGACATCCCTAGTTCAATCAAGTTGGCACATAAAATTAACTATCACAGATACCATGCTAATGTTCTTTCTGATTAAGAAAGAACTTCTAAATGTAAATATCTAGAAATAAAGAGTTCTTCTTAAAATAAGGAGAACATGCATCTTTATTCCCTAGAATGTTAATCTGCCACATCTGATTAATGCAATGGAGGGGACATCAGGTCTACTACTGAGAGAAACTTCAGATTTCTTGCCAGCCTTCTCTCCCTGTTTCTTTCCCTGACAAAAACTTTGTCCTGTTCCTAGCCAATAAATGTGGGTGCAAGTAAGAGACCCAGAGTTCCCCCACTCATGATCTCCTAATGGCCTGTGGGGTGGAGCATCATCTGTTGCTTGCATTTGGAAGACAGTTTGAAGTAGTATCACATGTATGGGACTGAGAATAAAAACAGTCTCAGAAGCAGGATTCCATGTCCACCATCAATGGCCACTGAGCCTGGCTTTGCATAGTCCTCTGCCAGGAACATATTCTCTAAGTCATAGGTAAAGGAGAAAGTACAGGGTGAATCCTAGCAGGTTCTAGCTTTGTCTGTTATAAGCTATGTGGCCTTGAGTAGGTGATTTAACTTCTCTTTCAATTTCCTCATCAGGAAAATAATATCTACCTTCAAGGGTTGTTGAAATAATCAAATGAGATGACATGCATAATTTGTGGCCAGGGACACCTGTGTGCTTTGGCATCAATCATCACATGAGATGCTCAGCCTGTTGCTATCTGCTGTGAGACCATGTTGATCATAAGGCAGGACATCTGTCCAGAGGAGCAAAGGGCCCACTGCACAGACATGTATCAGACATGAAAAAGAAGGCTCTAATTTGAGATATCCAATTAAGGACTCAAGTTAGAGTTTCCAATTCTATTCAGACTAAAAAAACACTAAATAAAGGCTGAGTTGGTCAGAGATAAAGGAGGTGACATTTGAGATGGACTTTGGTGACTGGGTAAGAAGAGTATCTTTTTCTCTATCCCACTACGCTAATATATTTATTCTTGATAAAATGTTCCCAATGTGACCATCTTGCAACCCCAGGTCTAATGTCATACAAAGAAGGAGCCAAATTCATTTTAAATATTTGTCTTTCCCATCCTCCTTTCTTCTCTTCCTTCCCATCCTCTTCCTCCTGGAGGTCTGAATTAGAGCAAAAGGAGGAGAAAGGAGGAATTTGCCTTTTTTGCTTTCTGCCTGTCTCCTTGAACTAGGACATGTCATCTCATCTTCTCTGGCTCTTGCACTGGGATTACATCATCAGCTCCTTGGCTCTCAGGCCACTAGATTCTGAATGCTCTAGCTTGCAGATGGCAGATCATAAGACTTCTCATCCTCCACAATTGTGTGAGCCAATTCCTCTAATAAATCTCTGCTTCTATTTTTCTGGAGAACCCTGACTAATACAGAGAGGCTATGGCACAAAATGGGGTATGGAAGACCACCTGGTTTTCATCCGCAGAAACTTGGATGTCTTACGAAGAAATTGAGACTTGAATTAGCTGGCAGTAAGGGGCTGTGGGAGGATGCTGAGCTGGCGCATAACACAGTCAGATGTTTACTTTGGAAAGATCACTATGGATGCCAATCAAAGGCAGAGAGATCAGTCAACCAACCAATCCAGGGGAGGAAAGTGAGACCCAACAGGGCTATCATTTTGCCAGACAGCATTGAATGCCCATAGTATGGTGGATACTTAACTGACTGAGTTGCTTAATGAATTGCATAAAATGCAGGTATTTAAAGAAGATGGGTACATCATCTGGGTTTGTTTGCAAGGAAGCCTTTTTCAAAGCTAGCATGCACTCATTCATCTCACCATTCATTGTTCATTCAGTAAATATGGAGTAAGCATCTCCTGTGTTCTAGGTGAAGATTTGACTGGAAATGTAGAGTGTTGAACTTAGCTCTGCCTGTACTCAAGGCACCTGCATCTTGAGAAAGAAGTGAACTTTTTTAAAAAACATATTTTTTATTATAAAATTGTGGGGTACAGTTAAGGGTTAGGTATACAAATGTACATCGTTCAGGCACCCTTGTTGATAAGGGGTGTCTCCCCGTTCCCAGACAGATATTGACTATTGTTAATCCCACCTCCCTGCCCCTCCCTACACCCCCATACAGTTTCCCACCACTGTCAATCCCTTTCTTATAGAGTTATGACAGATGCTCAAGGTCTACTATATGAGTGAGAACATGTGCTACTCAGATCTTTGTTTCTGTGAGAGATCACTCAGTATTATAGACGCTAGTTCTATCCAGGTTGCTGCAAAATTCATGTTTTTGTTCTTTTTTATGGCTGCATAGTATTCCATCATGCATATGTACCACATTTTTTAATCCAGTCCTCTTTTGATGGACAGCATGGTTGGTTCCAAGTTCTTGCTATTGTGAACTATGTTGCGATAAACATTCGTGTGCAGGAATCTTTTTGGTAGAGTGATTTGAGTTCTTCAGGGTATATTCCCAGTAGAGGGATTGCAGGGTCATAAGGGAGGTCGATATTTGGAGCTTTTAGGAATTGCCACACTGCTTTCCACAGAGGTTGCACTAGTTTACACTCCTACCAACAGTGTAGTAGTGTTCCGTTTTCACCACACCCTCTCCAGCATCTGTTATTTTTTGAGTTATTGATAATGGCCATTCTGACTGGAGTTAGATGGTATCTCAGTGTAGTTTTAATTTGCATCTCCTTGATGATTAGTAAGGTTGAACATTTCTTCATGTGTCTGTTGGCTGCTAGGATGTCTTCCTTTGAGAAGTGTCTGTTCATATCTTTTGCCCACTTTATAATGGGGTTGTTTGTTTTTTTCTTTTCAGCATGTTTGAGTTCCTTGTAGATCCAAGATGTTAGGCCTTTGTCAGACCTGGAGTTGGCAAACAGAGTTATCTGTATTGGAACATTGTGATGGAAGCCCAGAAGAAGAATGGCCACTCCAGTTTAGGGAGAAAATCTTCCCAGAGTGAGGGATGCCGAGCAGCAGAAATCTAAAGGATGAGGGGGAATTATCCCACTGAGAAGCAAGGAAGGGTACCCCAGGGGGAAAGAATAGCAGAAACAAAGCCTGGAGACAAGTAAGACAGCAGCACAACTAGGGGGACACTTCAAGGAGTAAATGTGACCAAAATGTAGGCTTCAGTTCATGAAGGGGTGGAAGAAAAGCCCAATATGATATAATGGAAAATTTTTTGAATTTATGTAAAGGAAGCAATGAAAAGGGAGAAAGGATGTTGATTAAAAGTTTATTGTGCATTTTTCCAAATTTTGAATTTCCTGTTGCCTACTGCTTGGCAAGGTGATTACCGTGTGCCAAAGGAGAAAACCAAAGTGTTTTGTTGTTGCTGTTGTTGTTGTTTTGGTGGGGGGTTGTTGTTGTGAATACCACACTGATGAATAAATATATCTGGTTCCCAGTGGAGGCTTTCTATTTTCTTTTCAGCACATGTACTTTACATCTCAAAATGTATGGCTGGGGACATTCCTCTTTCTTCAATTTGAGCTCATCCTTTTCAAGGCTGGTTGTTACTCACCCAGGCAGGACTACTTTTCCATGGGTAATTAAATTGATAGAGTCTCCCATGTCCTAAAATCTCACCTGCCATAAATTCCAAGCAGCAAAAAGAAATTCTGTCATTATTAACTAGAGGGACTTTATCATAGGCATTTTCAGAGTTTAGAGAGAACACAAAAAGTTGGGGCAGCACTGAGGCAAGCTAGAGCCTCCAAGAACTCATACCTGGTATCAAATATGGCAAGTATTGATTATCTTCCCCCTCTAGTAATTACACAATGCACCAAGATGCTGATGTAGCTCTTCCTTTGAAACCATTTATTGGTCACAGCTAAGATAGGAAGCCAGGGACATCTGGATAATTTGAAATATTCCTGGTTCCCCCCTGAAAAATGCATGCAAAAATTCATCAGAGTGTATTTTGCAGATCAAGGGTAAAGAATGGAATGCCTGATCTGCACCAAACATTTTTATGATCTTCTGCCTCTGAACTGCCTGTGCAACTTTAGGTAATCTGAACAGGGAGAAGAGAAAATCCACAAAAATCAAGCTGTTAATTGTGCCTTTTTCTTCTCTACATATATAGTCTGTCATAGATCCTGGCACATAGGAGTTTTTTGCTGCTTTTGTTTTTTTTTTTCATTGAGGATCTTTTTGAATAATGACAGCTTCATGGGCAAGTATAAATGGACACAGGGTTAGGAAGTAATTTAGGCCAATTAATTTTAATTATTTTTAGCCATAAAATCCTTTCTTTCTCCCCAAAAAACTTTTATCTTACTTGAACTCTCTAATTAAGCCAGGAGTGCCTCCAGCCACATACACCAAGTGCCCCTTCTATCCTATTGCTGCAGCTATTAAAGATGCTCCAAGATCCAAGATGCATCCTGGACAGCATGGATCAGAATCCATAAAGGTCACTGCACTGAACATATCTCTGTCTTCAATGTCCTCTCTCTGGATGGGCTTTTCAATCATCATCACACTCCCTTTCATGCCCTAATGGAATCTAGTACTACCTCAGTCCTGCAGCCCATGAGAAAAGAAGGGAGGGAAGGAGATTAGATTAGTATCATGTACATTTGGGTTACATTAATTTCATCAGTGTCATATAGTCAACAGAACATGTTTATTAAATAATCTGTGCTCTGTAGAGTTAAGATGTAAAAAAGTTTTTCTTCCATAGATGTATTGAACGATGTTCTCCCAAATCTTTCTTTTTTCCTCTATTTATACCTTGGACATGCTCTATAGCTTTCTAATCTCAATTTTAATCCTTAATCTCATTTTCAGTTTAATGCCCACTTCACCTTCTCTTCTTTCCCAGATTCAAAGCTAACCATAGTCAGAAGAATCTGCAGGGAGAGGGAGTATGTTCTGTCTTTTTATTTCTCTTCTTCCTTTTTTTAGTATCATTTTCTCCTCTGCTGTGCTCAAACACAGTGTGCTAAGAGCAGAAAGAAACAAAGAGTTTTTCACTTAATTGGCACCATTGTTGCCTTCCTAGAATGTCATTGCTCTCATTATGAAAGCCTTCCCAATGCAGACTTGCCTTGTGGTTCATAGATAAGTTTACTGGGGCTCTGTAAGGATCCTATTCTCTGCACTGGGGAAATACACCCTAGTTTAACATCATATCCACAGTCTCTTATGCCAGGTGTCACCACGTTCATTGGCCAGTAGGGGTTCCATCCCAGGAACCTTTCCAGTCCAGTTGACTTATGAGAAACTCACATATACTTGGCCATGTAAGTTGCCCCATTGAGAAGGCTAATCTTTCACTTGCCAATCTTCCACTTGCAACTCTTTCCACCTTTCTTCTTCACTACTCAAACAGGCACAAGAGGCAGATCATCAACTGCACTAATTAAGCAGACTTCCAGCCAGAAATTGTGATTCCTGCTTCCCTCTTCTTATGGGTACCATCCTCACCTAAGGAACGTTTCTTTCGGAGCACAGCATCCCCCTTACTTTGGATCTGACTGCGATCCTCTCCATCCTCACTGAGCTAAGTAAGGCTGACAATTCACTACTCCAACAATTTCACTCATCCCACATCATATATCCCACACCCAATTGTCAGATTTACATAAATTCACACAAAATGGAGAGAGATGATAAGGTGATAGACATAGTAGCAGAACCATTAAAAAACCCTGAGAGGCATTTGCCTTTTAGATTATTTTTGGCTCATCATAAAACTTGGGGTACAGAACTTTGCCATTATTTGTAGATCCTAATTGTCAATTCCTAAACAACCGTAAAAGTGCCACTTAACATTCTGTTATACGACAAACATAGTGTTAGTGACTTCAGAGATTTTTTCCAAAGATAGATGATAGATGATTCTTGCCCTTCAAAGATTTATAAATCAGTTGGGGGTCAAAATATATATATACCTCCATGCGTATATGTACACAAACATAGATATAAACATGCATGAAATTTTAGCAAGATAAACCAATAAGCTATGGGTTCTTAGGGAGTTCTAGGAGCATGGACTACATTATTGATGTTGTGGTTGAAAGGAAAAATAAAACCCCATGGATTGGGTGATCAAAAAGGGGTAGAAATGAAATTTTACACTGAAGGAGTATTGCCAAGGTCAGAGTGTGGTGACAGAAGAAAATGTGAGCAGGGCATTTTTAGGTGGCAGACCTACCATCAGGCTGGCCTGGGAGGAACACACAGGAGACTCATAGGCCATCATGATAGGAAAGCCTCAGTTGCCTAGCTGCAGAGTCTGGACTCTATTCCACAGGCAGCCGGGATCTTGAGCTAAGACAGGACAAGGTGAAGGCAGAAGAAGTTGAAAAGGCGAAAGGCAGCAAGTTCAAATCTGTCCTTTAGTTCTGTCTACACTAGAGTTAGGGAAGTGGTTTTATTATTTCTGCAGTAATTCAGAGATCATTCCTGATGAAAAGTCTGGACAGAATAGTCACATGAGCCAGGAAACAGAATGTCATAGAAAGTGAGAAGTTGTAACCACAGGCACCAACAAGCACCCATGGGAGAGGCATGTCCAGCTACAACAGCAAGATAAACCAAATCTCAGCTCTCTGTTTCCCTTCTTCTTGCACCTAAATCCACACATACTTCTCTAGCCCTGCTTTCTATTATGTGTACTACCTAATGGTTGTGACTCAAATCAAGCTCAGTGGTTTTTTTCAGCACTGCATAGTTGCTGGATGCTTGCGCCATGCGGCATAAACCTTCACAGGGCTTTTCAGGACTTGTCAGGGTGACACCATGTCAAAAGAAGAACAGGACACTGGGGAACACAGGGATGAGGATATTATAAAGATGTCTAGGCACATGCCCCATAGGGCTGCTGTTTTAAGTCACTAAGACACACAGTTCTTTGTCGATGTTTGAGATACTTCCAGTCATATGTGATTCTGACTTCCTTCTCTCTGGAAGTTCGGATGGCCAAGGGCTGTGCCCATTTCTTGGACAGAGCTGTCTGGAGCTCTTGGAGACCATAAGCAAGACAGTGAGACAGGAAATGATGGTGGCATAGGCATTAGCCCAGAGCTGTTTGGCCACTTGATGAATGAGGCTGTTTCTAGATTCCTTGATTCCAGAAGTTTTGGACATTGGGCATAATGGTAGCCACTAGCTGAATACAAGGCAGGGACTCGTTTTCAAACTAGAGATTCTCTCTTTCCAAGGGTAGATTTGCTCTGAACTAATAATTGAAGAGGCAGTATCCCCTCACCTTTTGATACAAAGACTTACTTAATTCCTTGAGTTGGGCTTCCATTGCCAACTCAAGAAGGGAACAGAGAGGCCACACTGCTGAAGTATAATTCCTTAGACTCACGTATAAAATAGCCAGAGTTGAAGTTTGGGAGCTAACCTGGATCAAGATCAAATTAAACTTCTCTGATTTGTTACTACTGTAAATAGGACGTTCTAAACTAATTTTTTTTAACTAGGAAAGATAGATTTATTAAAGAAAATATACATTGTGAGGGGTACAATGGGCAGAATAATAGTAAGAGTGTCTGCTGTCTGCTATGGTCCTAAATTTTAGAGACAGAGCAATGTGTGTGACAGATGAATTCCTTTTACCACAAGTTCCTATATACAGAGAAAAGCCCAGGTGTCTTTTATGAGACATCTCAAGTGGGATAAACCTAAGGACAAAAAGAAATACATGACATAAAAATCTAAGTCTTATGAGATCTGACAAGTTCATGAACTTGCCACCATGTGCTTACATTAACAGCACTGTACAAACAACTCAGTAAGGTTTCATAAAACGTTGGTATATCAGTGTCTCACAGCTGTGATCATGTTGACATGTGGTGGTATCTTGCTGAGTGGCATTCACTGTTGTTGCATGTTTTGGGGTGCTCTCATGAGAATGTCGGGGTTTAAATTAGAGCAACAAACATCAAATTTCTTGTTAAACTTGGCAAGAGTGGAAATGAAATAAGGGACATGTTAGTCCAAGCTTATGGGGATAATTCCATGAAGAGAATGACAGTGTACAAATGGATTAAACATTTTTTCTGAGGAGAAAACATCACTGATGAAGAGAGGTCAGGATGGCCAGTAAAGAGCAGAGGTGAAAAATATTGCAAAACTTCATTGAATTGTGCATCAAAATCCTCAGCTGACTGGGAGGAACATAGCAGACCAAATAAACATTGATAGAAATACAAGAAAATCTTAACTGAAAATCTTGGCATGAGAAAGTTGTGTGCAAAATGATCCCAAAGGAGCTCTTGCTTCAGACAATGCACCAGCTCACACAGCACTGTCTGTGTGAGAGTTTTTAACCAGTAACAAATAACTGTATTGAAACAGCTTCCCTGCTCACCTGGTCTGGCCCCCAATGACCTTTTTCTTTACCTGAAAATAAATTAAATATTGAAAGGAAGTCATTTTGATGGCATTCAAGATATCAAGACAGCTCTGATGGCCATTTCAGAAAAAGAATTCCAAAAATGCTTTGACGGGTGGACTAGGCCCTGGCATCAGTGCATAACTTCCCAAGGGGAGTACTTTGAAGGTGACTGTAGTGATATTCCGCAGTGAAGTATGTAGCACTTTTTATAGGATGAGTTTGCAAACTTAATTGTCGGATCTCATAAACTGTCTACAGTAATTATATTTATAGTGATGACATAAATATTTTTATTTTGATATTAGCATGTGTATTGTGGGATAAACCAAATAAGCTCTAATGTGATAATCTAATTCTATCATCCCAAGTGTCCTTGAGAACTGGGATTCTCAGTATGGGAGAAAGGAGATAGATTTGTGAGATAGAAAAGCACATAGTTCTGGATTTAAGGAAGTGTCAGTGTGAACTCAAGTTGTATTTTATTTTATTTTATTTTATTTTATTTTAACATATTTTTTATTTTAAAACTGTGGGGTAGAGTTAAGGGTTTGGTGTACAAATATGCATCGTGCAGGTACCCTTGTTGATGAGGTGTGCCCCCCCCATCCCCAGACAGGTATTGACTACCGTTAATCTCACTGTATTTTATTTTAAAACAAACAAAACAAAATACATTTCCTAATTGTATACAATCAAAAGATATGGAAAGTCCTAGAAAGACTGAGCACCTCTAGTGCCTAGATTTTAGTTTTAAAGTACTCTTTCCCAATAAAGAAAATGAAGTCTCCTTGGAGCCAGTTCAAGACCAGGAGAAAAGAATATGCAAAATGAGCCTAGAGCATCCCGTCGAGCCAAATAGTTACTAACAATAACCACTAGGATCGTGTAGAAAAGACTCAAAAGCCAACTTAAGGCCAACTAATCAAAGTTAAGACAATGTGTCTTGCTATGAATTATCACTGTAATAGATTAAAATATACTAGATATGTTTAAGTTCATGAGTGCATAATGATGATTTAAAAAAATAAAGATAAAAAACTAATTGATCTTAATTTAAGGATGTATGTGAACCGAGTCTTTATTTTGAAAACTGGTAAATAGAAGAAAAGAATCAAGCATATATTTTGCCTTTCCTATACAAACTGCATCAGAAAACAATCAAATGATCAATATGGGGAAGTTCCCCTTTATAAAAGTATCACCATTTGCCATCTCTCATGATATAATGATACAGATATTGATCATCGACAACTGATAACATAATGAAAAGAGACTACCAGGCATCCTGTAACTCTAAACTGAAAAAGAGTCAACCACCTATGGAACTGCCAAAAACAAATTCAAATCCAACTAAATCTCTATATCTAATTGACATGAAATATTGAGGATAAAAAAACATGACACCATGGAAATAAAATCAAAAAATTCCTGACTGTAGCAAAAAGAACAAGATTCCTCAACATACACATTTTAAGGTTGTTTTTATTTTAAAATACTGAATAAAGCTATTGATTAAATAGATATAAGAAACATATAGACTAATTAAGTTTTGAACTCTACTTCAAAAATGTTTTTTAAAATGTTTATAAACCTCAAATTTAATTTATGATATTAATGATATAACTGAACACTGACTTGATATTTGATATTGACAAATTATTGTTATTTTGCCATGATAATAATATTGGGGTGGGGATTAATACCTTATCTTTTAGCAATACTGTTTTAGCCTGAAGGTTTCTAAAAGTAGAGCCTTAGACAAGGACCTGGATTCAGGTAGTTTATTTGGGAGGTTATCTCAGGAAGCAAAAGTGAAGAATCAGGAAAAGTAAGACAGAGAAAGAGCAAAAGACCAAGGTCACAACAGCAGACATTGAAGAACTAATTCTATGCCGACCTCTGAGAAGAACAGAAAATGCCTCTAGATTTGTCTATCTGAAGGATGGAAGTCTGGGACATTATCTCTGAGCTCCCATCTTCCACTGAGTGAGTTGATAACTCCTGTGTTGATAATTCCCACACATTTCAGAGAAGGCCCTGAGCAAGAAAGTGGAAATGCCCATAGCACACATTTTAGGAATGGCATTGTCACTATCCGAGAGAGTTGGTCTCTGTAGAAACTTCTGCCCCAGTTGAAATTGAAATCGGAAGTGGACAAGCAGACGTGGTACAGGAGCATCTACTGCAGATCAATGTTGTAATATTTACAGACAAAATGTTCTATGCCTGAGACTGGCTTTCAGATAATATGGAGGGATATGCATGAGCATATTGATGAAAATGAGAGTGGCCAAGAGTGTATTCTCGTTAACCTAAGTGAAGGGTACATCGAAGTTTGTTATACTATTCTGTATACTTTTGTAAATGTCAAACATTTGCCATAACAAAAAGTTAAAAAAAATAAAGAGCCAGAGGAAGGGAGGAAGGGAAGGAGGGAGAAAGGAAGGATGGAGGGAGGGAGGATATGAAAGATGGAAAAAACCAAAAAGAGCAAAGGTCCTGGGATCAGAAATTTTGGCTTCACTAAATTGGGAAAGAAAAAATAAATAACTCCTCCAGGTCTTGGTTTTCCTTCCTTCCTTCCTTCCTTCCTTCCTTCCTTCCTTCCTTCCTTCCTTCCTTCCTTCCCTCCTTCCTTCTTTCCTTTCTTCCTTCCATTCTTTCCTTTTCTTTTCGTCAGGGTCTCACTCTGTTGCCCGGGCTGGAGTGCAGTGGCAGGATCACAGCTCATGGCAGCCTCAGCCTCGGGAGCTCATGAAAATCCTTCTGCCTCAGCCTCCCTAGTACCTGGGACTACAGATACACACCACCATATCCAGCTAATTTAAAAAAAATTTTTTGTAGAGATGAGATCTTGCTATGTTACTTAAGCTGATCTTGAACACCTGGGCACAAGCAATCCTCTCACCTCAGCCTCCCCAAGTGCTAGGATTACAGGTGTGAATCATGGCACCTGTAATTGGTTTTTCTCACCTAAAAAATGGAGCTAGTGAAAGAACCTACTTCCTAGAATAATAATGAAAGTGCATTCATTGTATCAGATAGTCATCCACACAGTAAGCGCTCAATAAATGTTAGCTATCACATCATTAGTGTGAAATGTGGAAACTCTATGTCTAGAAAGAGCAGATAAGGGTTAAGGATTAAGCAGGCTTAATCTAGTTGACCAAGGAGAGTGTCAAAGGCAAAGTGATCTCATGTAGTACTGTGATTCTACCCATTTAACATATTTTGAAATGCTCAGAAGAAAAAGAAAATACAGCAAACTCTGTGCTGTACATGTGCATCTGAGGAAGACACTGGTAACTGAAATATGCAGATTTGATTGTTCAGCACACATCCAGTGTTCCCCATTTAAGAAAAGTGTGGGATAACATCCACTGTCCCCTCTCAGAAGGAGATCCCAGCCTAGTTACCTATTTAGGGGCTAAAGAAAAAGGGCATAGCCTGCCATCTGGCATGAAGTAAGTGCTTCAGAAATGGTGGTCATATCAAAATAATTATGATTGTGTTGCTGTGGCATTTCTAAGAACTATTTTCCCCTCCTGGCATTGAAGTCACATCACCATGAATCTTTAGCCTTGAACTCTTAAGTGAGATCATCTCCTTCTCGTCTGAATGCCTTCCAACCTCAAATGGTCAGCATGAGATTTGGGGAAAAAAATGAATAATTTTCTGAGCTATTGAGCAATATACGAATAGACCCTTTTATTGTAAAACCTTGATGAGCCAATGTTTATAAAGTAAAAGGCAAAACTTTCTCAGTCTTTGAGAGTTAACTGGAAACCACTTTTTATTTCTACCTTTCCAGCAATATTTACAATGTGCATCAGCCCAGCTTGCTGCCTTAGAGGGTTTAATTCTTAAACACTTTTACTACATCACATCTCAGAGTCATCTTTCTGACCATCTATAGCTCTTTTCAAGAGGCACCAAAGCACAGAAGTTGTCTAACCTCATAACACTCCCAAGGAGTAAGTTTGAGTAATCAATAATACATTTTTTTCTTGTCATTTCCTTTTATATATGAAAAATTAAGTTCCAGGAAACAGTTTGGTTATTTGAACATTCTAATTAATTAAATGTTTTTTCCATTTCACTTGTTTATATAAATCTGTGTTAACTTAAATATAAAAATCTCTATAAGTCAAGTCCAAGTTCATATTCAACCATTTTAATTTCCCAAATGGATATGTTAGAAATAATGTCTTATTACATTTATTGACTAAATCTTGCCACCCATATACAATTGAGAAAATACTTCTTCATGTAAAATTTCTTAAGTTTCTTTGGGCTATAGCACTCCTTAAGAATACAATTAAAACCATGGACCTTCTTCTCTGGAAAATGTACATGTACACAGGCAATATTTATTTGTTTCTTCATCTATCCCCTAGAGCACAACCATGGATCCACAGGGGTTTCAGGAGCCCCAAGTTAATAATAGCAACTAGTTAAATACTTCATTGTTGAATGGTTAAATACTTTTTAAAAAGTGATAGTATGGATACTTCAATGATACAAGTATCAAATGATTATTCTGCAGTCCATATGCCTCACATAGAAGCCACTCTTACTGTATTTAGGTTAAATTCACCAATTTCTCATATTAATTAAGCAAAGATAAACTCTTTTTGTTTATAAATGGGTCCCCATTGGAAAGCATCCCTATCCTTCTTAAAAGATTTAATTAATCAAAAGAATATAGAAAAAGTAGAAAAGGGGAACAGAAAACAGATGGACAAATAGAAAACAAATGGCAAAATGATAAACTTAAATCTAGCCACAATGATTACCACTTTAAATGTAAATATGCTAAATGCTACACTTAAAAACTAGAGATTGTCAGATTGAATTTTGTTAAAAATTAAAGCTCAACTATAATCTGCCTATATAAAACACATTTTAAATACAAATACAAAAATCCTTCTGCCTTTTTACTATATGGTATAGTAAAAAGTTGGGAGATGATATTTAATGACAGCACTAATCAAAACAAAACTGGTTTATATTAATATCAAAGTAGAATTTAGAGAAAAGAATATTATCAGGAATAAAGGTCAATTCATAATGATAAAGATATAAATTCATCAAGAGTACAGAATCATTGTAAATATTGATACATCTATGAAAACACATAAAACAAAACCTGATAAAACTATAAGATAAAGAAATTCAGTTTTAGTTGGCATAGTTCAATATAAGAATTTGACTTGCTATTTTTTCCTCAATGAATAGAATCTGTAGTCAAAATTTAAGAAAGATATAGAATATTTGAACATCACTATCAATTAACTTGACTTCATTGACATTTAAATAATTTTCCATCCATCAACAGCAGAATGGCAGATGACATATTCTTCTTAAGTATACATAGAACATTTGCCAAGATAGACCATATTCTGGACCACAAAAAATTACAACAACTGTAAAGGATTTAAATTATATAAAACATCCTCTGAACACAATGGAATTAGAGACTGATAACAAAAAGATCTTTGAAAAAAAAAGATCTTCAAATATTCCAAAATTAAATAACAGACTTTGAAGAAAACCATAGTTCAACAAATAAAGCAAAGGAGAAATTTTTAAAAATATTTTGAGCTAAAAGAAAATAAAACATACCACATTAAAATGTGTAGAATACTACTAGAAAAGTATTTAAGGGGCAATTTTTAGCATTAAATGACAATATAAAAAAGAAGAAACAACTCAAATTAATGGCCTCTGCTTTCCCCCTAGTAATATATTTAAAAGGAATGAAAAGTAAGTAGAAGAAAGAAAATACTAGTGATCAGACCAGAAAACAATTAAAATAAAGAAGTAGACAAAATTATCTACAGCTCTATAGGTCATTCTAATCAGAATTCTGATGAATTCCTTTTGTGAAAGTTGATGTTGATTCTAAAATTTATTTGTCAATTGAAAGTATTCGTAATATAAAAAAACTCTGAAAAGGAAAAAAAATAGAGAACTAACATTGCCTAATTTATAGATTAAGATAAAGATGTATACTCCAACAAGATGGCGATGGAGCAGCATGATCTGTGAGACCCTCTGCGAAAGGGAACACTCCTAAAGAGCCTAGCTCTCTCCCAAGGGCTGAGGCTCCCATCTTCCTCAGCCTGCTCTTCACAGGGTGCTCAGCCACCACCATCACCTGCCATCACTACTCAGATATCACGGCAGTCTGGGCTGCTCCTGCAGTCGCGGATGCCACCACTGCAGTCATTCCCAGTTCATGCCTGAAACGACCCACGACGTCAGACCATGAAGCCCCCACAAGCAGGATCTTCTGAGATGGCCGCTGCCCGGCTGCTGCTGCCACTGCCACACCACGCCCCTAGCCCAGAGACAGGCCTATGGAACTCTCCCTGTGTATGGGGAAGTTGCCACAGCAGGTCACAGATTCGTAACCAGCTCACTCCCCTCTGGACTGCAGTCATGAGATAGCACCACCTGCTGGGGGTCCAAGGTAACAACATAAAAACGGGAATGGCAGAGGCTTATCCCTCATGATAAATAGAAAAAGCCAGATCTCAGTAATAGACCGGGCAGGGGCCCATATCTGAACTGTTCTTCACAGCAGGCCAGGAGCAACTGACCCTAACTGTGAACAATTCTATCAACCTGCAAAGACAGCTAGAAATCAGAGCTGAAAGGACATTGAACTTAAAGGAAAAGTCTGAGTGTGCTTGGTTGGTTCTGTTAGTCTGCTGAATTTAATCTATCCCTTTTCCCTTTTTTTTCCCCCTTCTTTCTTATTTTTCTGTAAACCCCATCTTTGTATAAAAGAATAGCACACCAATAAGGGGGTTGGTCAATGTGTACGTTAGCATCATTATACGTTTTAGCTTTTTATATGGTTGTTGGTTAGTTTTCAGTCATGGTTATTGTTTTTCTTTACATTTGTTTCAGTCTTTGTGTCTCTTTTCACTTACCAGCTGGTACACTCATCTGTTTTCCCTCTTACTCCTCTCTCTCTCCACCCCCCTCCTCCCCCCGCTGCCTGCTCTATTCTCTTCCCTCTATTAACCTCATTTTGCTTTCAGGGAGTAAACCTACAACCCCACTGCATGGACAGACACCAAGACAGTGGGAAGTGAGTTTCAGACTATCCATACATGTGTTGGCAGATACCAGGATCTGCAGAAAGATTTTTGAATCACAGTTCCCCCCTTAATTAAATCCCAAAACTACCAAAAGTACTGCCCTCAACCTACAGTCCAATTCCAGAACTGAACAAAGCAAGAGGAAATACATTAGGAAGAATAGGAGATTGAACAAACAGAAGTAAAAGAAACCCCTCCACCCATGAATAACAGAATTGAAGAAGATGGGGAAGTGGAGGGAAGGGAAAAGTAGAGAGGAAAAATCTGCACAAATGAAGAAAAACCAAAAGAAGAATATAGGGCTCACACAGACCCCTGGGAGGTCAGACACTGAGAAAACAGGCTTTGGAACACAAGCATGAAGAGCCCCCAGAATGACAGGTCACAAGCAACAAACCCAGACATCAAGGCATTAATAGAGAGATTTTTAAAAATTGAGGAGATAGCCAGGTTCGGTGGCTCAGTCTCTAATCCCATGCCTTGAGAGTCTGAGGTGAGTGGATTGCCTGAGCCCACAGGTTCAAGACCCACCTGGGCAACTTGGTGAGACCTCATCTCTACAATAAATCAAAAATTAGCTGGGCATGGTAGCGCGTGCCTGTAATTCCAGCTACTTTGAAGGCTGAAGAGGAAGGATCGCCAGAGACCAGCAGGTCATGGCTATGGTGGCCGGGACTGGTCACTGCACTCCAGTCTGGGTGGCAGAGTGAGACTCCAACTCAAAAAAAAAAATTTGAGGAGAGACAAGAGGAAAATAGGAAGGAGCTGATGACAAAAATAACAGCAGTAAAGAATACTGTGATGGAAATAAATTACAAACTAATAAGCATGGAAAGCAGAATTAGCCAAGCAGAAGAAAGAATCTCAGAACTTGAAGACCAAAATACAGAACTAATCCAAACTGTCAAAAACATAGAAAAGAAGCTCAAAAAGTCAGAACAAAACCTTCAGGAGATGAATGATTACTTCAAGAGACCCAATCTAAGAGTAATTGGCCTTCCTGAGGCAGAGAGAGAGTCAGAGGTCACACTGGAACAAACATTTCATGAAATTATTCAAGAAAACTTCCCTCATCTCATCAGTGATGCAAAAATTCAAGCACAAAAGATTCAGAGAACCCCTGCAAGACAACAAATGAGAAGACCAACTCCCAGACACATAATAATTTACCTAATCAAAGTAGCTATAAAAGAAAAATTCCTAAAGGCAGCAAGAGAAAAGGTCAGACTACCTACCAGGGAAGACCAATTAGAATAGCAGCAGATTTATCTACAGAAACCCTCCAGGCTAGGATAGACTGGTGCCCTATCTTCAAAGTTCTAAAGGATAAACAATTTCAACCAAGAATAAGCTACCCAGCCAAGCTAAACTTCATTAGTGAGGGAGAATTGAAATCTTTTCCAGATATCCAATCCCTAAGATGCTACACTGCCACCAGACCACCTCTACAAGAAACACTTAAGAAAGTACTGAATATAGAAGAAAAGGAAAAAAGAACAATAACATTCTTCACAAGAGTACAGGCAAAAGATTAAAAACACACATGAACCAACTTCAAAACCAAAAGAAAGACAACAAACAAACAGGAACAACAACTCTGTAAGGACCTTATGGCAGGGATCAACACTTGCATTTCAATAATTAGCCTAAATGTGAATGGACTAAATGCAACACTGAAAAGACACAGACTGGCAAAATGGATACAATATCACCAGGCAACAATCTATTGCCTTCAAGAGACTCACCTCAATAGAAAGGACACTCACAGACTCAAAGTAAGAAAATGGGAAACACACTTTCAGGTGAATGAAACACAAAAGAAAGAAGGAGTAGCAATCTTAATTTCAGACAAAATACCTTTCAAGCTATTAAAAATTTAAAAAGATACAGAAGGCAACTACATAATGATAAAAGGTTCGATCCATCAATAAGAAATATCCATCTTAAACATAAATGCACCCAACATAGGAGCGCCAACTTTCATAAAGCAGCTTCTAGGTAAACTAAAAAAGATATCAACTCCAACACCATCATAGCTGGGGACTTCAACACCCCATTCACAACCCTAGAAAGATCATCAAGACAAAAAATCAGCAACAAGATCCGAAACCTCAAAATGACTCTTGACCAAATGGACTTAAATGATACCTACAGAACACTCCATCCAAAGACCACAGAATATACATTCTACTCATCGCATGGAACGTACTCTAAGATCAACCACATACTTGGCCATAAATCAAGTATAAGCAAATTTAAAAGAACCAAAATTTTACCATATACCTTCTCGGACCACAGTGGAATAAAAACAAACATCAACACCAACAAGGTCCTCCTAAAACCCACAAAGACATGGACACTAAATAGCATGATGCTAAACAACTCCTGGGTCAATGATGAAATCAAAACAGAGATTAACAAGTACCTGGACAAAAATGAAAATGAACTAACATCTTACCAAAATCTCTGGGACACCATGAAAGCTGTAATAAGAGGGGAATTTATATCCCTACAAACGCACATGAAGAAAATGGAAGGATCACAAATTAACAGCCTAACAAGGCACCTAAGGAAGCTGGAAAAGCAAGACCACAAAAATCCTAATTTCAGCAGAAGAATCCAGATCACCAAAATAAAAGCCCAAATCCAGGACATAGAAGACAAAAAGATAATACAAAAAATAAATGAAACAAAAAACTGGTTCTTCGAAAGGATAAACAAGATCAGTCATCCCCTAGCTAGACTGATCAAGAAAAAGAGAGAGAAAGCCCAAATAAACACAATCAGAAACATAAAAGATGAAGTCACATCTGACCCTGAAGTAATACAAAAGATCATTAGAGACTACTACATACACTTGTATGGAAACAAACTTGAAAACCTTAAGGAAATGGAGGACTTTCCGACATCACACAACCTGCCTAGGCTAAAACAAGAAGAAATTGAGACCCTAAATAGACCAATAACAATCAAGGAAACTGACTACATAATAAGAAAACTACCTATTAAAAAAGCCCTAGTCTAGATGGCTTTCCAGCAGAATTCTACAAGATATTTAAGGAGGAGCTGATACCAATCCTACTGAAGGTATTCCAGGCAATTGAAAAAGATGGAACTCTCCCCAAATCATTTTAGGAAGCTAACATCACATTGATACCCAAACCAGGTAAGATCCAACAAAGAAAGAGAACTACAGGCCAATATCTTTGATGAACATAGATGCTAAAATTCTCAACAAGATCCTAGCAAACCAGATTCAACAACACATCTCAAAAATCATCCATCATGACCAAGAAGGCTTCATCCCTGGGATGCAAGACAGGTTCAACATTCATAAAACCATAAATGTAATTAAATACATCAACAGACGTCAAAACAAAAACCACATGATTATATCATTAGATGCAGAAAAAGGTTTTGATAAAATCCAGCACCCCTTCTTGATAAAAACCCTCGGACATCTAGACAAACAGGGAACATACCTTAAAATAGTAAAAGACATCTATGAGAAACCCACAGCCAGCATACTCCTAAACAGACAAAAATTGGAACCATTTCCCCTGAAAACTGGAACAAGACAAGGATGCCCACTCTCACCCCTCCTGTTCAATATAGTATTGGAAGTCCTGGCTAGAGCAATCAGAGAAGAGAAGGCAATCAGGGTTATCCAAATAGGAAAAGAGGAAGTAAAGTTATCTCTCTTTGCAGATGACATGATCATGTACCTTGAAAACCCAAGAGAATCTGTCAAAAACCTCCTTACACTGATAAAGGACTTTGGCAAAGTCTCAGGACATAAAATAAATGTACAAAAGACAATCGCATTTCTTTACACCAATAATAAACAAACAGAAACCCCAATAAAAAGTACAATTCCATTCACAATAGCCACAAAAAAATGAAATACCTTGGCATCTTCCTAACCAGAGATGTGAAAGACCTTTACAATGAAAGCTACAAATCACTGCTCAAAGAAATCAAAGATGACCTAAACAAGTAGAAAATATCCCATGCTCATGGATTGGAAGAATCATCATGTGAAGATGTCCATCTTACCTAAGGCAATCTACAGATTTAATGCAATAACCATCAAATTACCAGCAACATTCTTCTCATACCTAGAAAAAACAATACAGGAATTCATATGGAAACACAAACGACCAAGAATAGCCAGAGCAATCCTCAGCAAAAAAACCAAAGCAGGCGGTATCACATTACCAGACTTCAAACTTTACTATAAAGCTACAATAATCAAAACAGCTTGGTATTGGTACAAAAACAGGCATATAGACCAATGGAATAGAATTGAGATTCCAGAAGCTAAACCTCAATTTCTCAACCAACTCATCTTAGACAAAACCTCTACCACATATGACTGGGGAAAGGATAACCTATTCAGTAAATGGTGCTGACCACATGCAGAAGACTCAAACAAGACTTCTATCTGTCCTCATACACAAAAATTAACTCTAAATGGATCAGAGACCTAAATGTAAAACCTCAAACCATAAGAACCTTAGAAAATGCAGGACATACCCTCCCTTATGGAAATTGGAACTGGTATCCAATTACTGAACAAAACCCGAAGTTCACAGGCCATAAGAGATAAGATAGACAAGTGGGACCTCATTAGACTGACAAACTTCTGCAAAGTCAAAGAAACCATCAAGAGAGCATGAAGACAGCCCACAGACTGGGAAAAAGTATTTGCCAACTCCAGGTCCGACAAAGGCTTAACATCTTGGATCTACAAGGAACTCAAACGTGCTGAGAGGAAAAAAACAAACAACCCCATTATAAAGTGGGCAAAAGATATGAACAGACACTTCTCAAAGGAAGACATCTGAGCAGCCAACAGACACATGAAGAAATGTTCAACCTCACTAATCATCAAGGAGATACAAATCAAAACCACACTGAGATACCACCTAACTCCAGTCAGAATGGCCATTATCAATAAGTCAAAAAATAATAGTTGCTGGAGAGGGTGTGGGGAAAAGAGAACACTGTTGGTGGGAGTGCAAATTAGTGCAACCTCTGTGGAAAGCAGTGTGGCGATTCCTAAAAGCTCTAAATATTGACCTCCCATATGACCCTTCAATCCCCCTACTGGGAATATACCCTGAAGAACTCATATCACTCTATCAAAAAGATACCTGCACACGAATGTTTATCACAGCATTGCTCTCAATAGCAAGAACCTGGAACCAACCATGCTGTCCATCAAAAGAGGACTGGATTTAAAAAAATGTGGTACATATACACGATGGAATACTGTGTAGCCATAAAAAAGAACTAAATCATGAATTTCGCAGCAACCTGAAGGAAACTAGAGTCTATAGTACTGAGTGACCTCTCACAGAAACAAAGATCTGAGTATCACAAGTTCTCACTCATATAGTGGACCTTGAACATCTACCATAATACCATAAAAAAAGGACTGACAGTGGTGGGAAACTATGGGGGAGGGTAGAGAATAAACTCTTGAAGGATGTGTGAAAAATCTCAGTTTGGCATGATAGAAAGCAGGTGTTAATAATGATTGTGCCTCTAAAATTTTTTAAACAGCATTATAACATAGAGTAAACTGCAAATAATTAAAGTAGAATTGAGTAACTCTTGAAGGATGTGTGAAAAATCTCTTGCATGATAGAAAGCAGGTGTTAATAATGATTGTGCCTCTAAAATTTTTTAAACAGCATTATAACATAGAGTAAACTGCAAATAATTAAAGTAGAATTGAGTAAGTTTTGACATACATATCCTCTGTAAAACTGTAACCACAATGAACATAATGAAATTATATCAGTACCACACTGCCTTGAAGTTTATTCATTTGCAGAAAACTGAAAAACAACAGAACAATGCCTCAGATACCACTGAACAGATCATGAAATTTTCAATGATATTTCTGAGGGCATGCTGTACTCCACTAGTATATCCAGTCATCAACATATATTGCAGATCTTTTTTTTTTAATGAAGCCACAGTTTTGGATAAACTAGTGATAGCTTTGTCTTGGATATTCTTAATGCTCAGATGGACACAGGAGGATCAAACATTTTCCATATACAAGTAGTTAAAAATATGAGAGTACCAAAGTCTTTCATCTTCCAAGCCAGGTTTCTGTCAGAAAAAAGATTTTGCAAATAAGCAAGGAAAGAAACAAGAGTGAACCTTCTTGTGTTGATCAGTCAGATATCCGTACCAACTCACATATAGCTTGATAGATATAGATACAAACACATACAGAAACAATTATAGATATAGATGTTCATGCAAGTCAGTATATATGCATAGGTTTTCTAAGCTCTGTTCGTGTGAGGGCCTAGGAGCAGTAACATCCTAATAAGCAACAAGTACACTTGTGCCCAGGTCTTAGTTTGTAGTACCATTCTTTATTAAAAGGAACTAGGATCCCTTGGAGAAATTACTGATTCTAGGACTGGGGCAGAGAAAATACAATATGGTTCCAGAAATCAAGGAAGTCCCCCAAAAAACAAGAGGATGGGATCTTATCAATGGGAGAGAGAGGAGCCAACCTGAAAGGGATTCCAATGGCTAAAGTTGGAACAAATTGAGCAAAAATAAGTAAATAGTATAGTACTGAATCATAACCCAAAGTTTAAAATAAATATACAACAGTTTGTATTAACATAAGTACATGATAGAATAATAAATTGATGAAGAGAGATATAACTTTATTACAGAATCAAAAATAATCTATATAGGTGCTCTGCTATCCAGAAGGTGAAGTTTAATTTCCTTCACAACCTTGAACATGGACTAGATTCCATGACACTTCAAAAAATAGAAATGGAAAAATCATAACTTCACAATGCAGAGTCCTGGCAGGCACCAACTCAACGAAGTACCATCACCAGTGATAAGTCACGTTGATAGCATATATCTCCTAAAATGTCACAACCAGAAGGCATTTTGCTTCTGCAGTATTCTTCTTCAAAATTCATAACCCTAGACTATGTACCAGGAAAACATCCTGGAAACCAAAAGTGAGGGACATTCTACAACATACCTATTACTCTTCAATAATGACAGTCATAAAAGAAACAAGAGAAGACTGGACCACTGGTACAGACCAGAGAAGATTATAAAGACACACCCCATAAATGCAATGCAATATACTGAATGGGATCCTGAAACAAAAAAGACATCAGTGGAAAAACAAGTGAAATACGGATAAAGTTTGGAACTCAGTTAATAGAAATGTACCAAGATTTATCACTTAGTTTTGACAACGGAACTAAGTTTTGTAAGAGGTTATGTTAGGAAAATCTGAGTGATGGGTATGCTGGAACTCTCTGTATTCTTTTCACAATTTTTCTGTAAGTCTAAAATCATTCCAAAATGAAAGTATATTTAAAAAACAGCCCACCCAGCCAGGCACAGTGGCTTATGTCTGTAATCCCAGGATTTTGGGAGGCCAGGGCAGGAGGATTGCTTAAACCCAAGAGTTTCGAGACCAACCTGGGCAGTATAGCAAACCTGACCTTGTCTCTATTTTAAAAATTTTTTTAAATAAAGATAATTAACCAGGCAAGTTGGTATGCACCTGTAGTCCCAGCTACGTGGGAAGCTGAGGTGCAAGAATCACCAGAATCCAGGAGGTTGAGGCTGCGGTGAGCCATGACTGTGCCACTGCACTTCAGCCTGGATGACAGAGTAAGAGCTAACTCAAAACAAACAAACAAAAAATCCACCCTCTCATAAAATTGGTTCTATTAAGATCTTCACAAGAGTCACAAAAGATTTTTATTGGGAAACTGCTCATTGGACAAATAAGTACTGACTTTTGATTCTGGCTCATGGCCTCAGGAGTATTATTCCAAGTAGAAGGTGGGAATATAGTTGTTCTCTTATCTCTAGCCCCAGGAGCCCCAAAACTGCATTTGCACTTGAAATGGTCCTGACCACCTCTCTTATCACCCTTTAGCAAAGAGAGACCATGGTCTGAAACATCCATGGACAACATTTGTCAGAATCTCTCATGATGACTAAGCAGCCAAGAGCCTGGCCTGCCTAGGGTTCTAATGACCTAAGGGGTGGTGAGTGGGAAAGGGAACTGGCTACGTTATAGCTAAGTGAATATTTTCTGTTTAAGCAATCTAAGAAGCTCAGCCATCTTGATCTTTTACAAAACAAGTCTTAGATGTGCTCAAATGTATGTCATTCTTCCCAAGAGGCACAATCGCATGCTTATCCAATTTGCCAGTTGACAATTTGGCCAACTGTCTGTGTCTCAAAACCAATTTAAACAGACACATTGCTCATCCTGAGTGATGCTAGATGGACATGTCAGCATCCAGACACATTTTTGGTGGCTTTTGCTTCTTAAGTTCTTCTCTGTTGTATTTTTTAAGAGAAGAACCTACTTTCAAAGGATGTGAGATGCCTTATCAACTTCAAATTATTCTCTGGAAATGTCACTAAGCTCACACTAGCTTCAAGAATTAATTTGTGACAAGTTTTAAAGAGTGACCAGCACTTAACCCTTGTAATTCATCACAATATACACCAGCTAATCTCCTCCAAGACTCCTTTAAACAGCTTTTTTTCATCCATGACCCACTCTCCATGTAAAAGACCTCAAAGATTGATGAAATATCATTTGATCAAATGAACTCCGTTAAAGTTCTGCAGACAGAAACCAGTCGCTGGGAGAGTGAATTCCCATTTTGAGAGCCTACAGTTGAGGAGGCATCAGGGACTAAGTTTCCTAGCAGGGCAAGGTTTGTAAAAGGCCCTCTGTATATATAGCCTCTGTACCCTCCTGATGCTCCTGCCTGGATGACTGAGTGTGACTTTCGCCACATATCCTTTTTCTACCTGGCACAGGCCCACTTATACCAACCCCAACACTTTGCCATAGATTCACCACCCTTTTGGTGACACTAGGACCCAAGTTATCAGATGTCCACATACTCTACCCTCACCCATCAGACTAGCCTCTGAATCAAGGGCCACCACATAAAACAGAAAAAAAGAAAAGTAGAGGGAAAACCCTCATCCTTGATTTGGGTTTGCTGATCTCCTATCATTAGAAGTATATACAGGACGATGCTCAGCTCTGGTATCTGTTGTGGATTTGCTTTTGTGTTAGGCAGGAGAAATTTTCTTTATTAACCCTGACATCGCTTGGCTTCAGATTTATTTATTGCAAAACAGCCTTTACCTCAGCTTGCATTGACCTGATTATAAAAGAAGCTAGTGTCCTTGGCAGAAAAGACTGCTGTCTCTCAAGACTAGGGGACTGATGGCAGGAGGTGGAGGGTGAGGGGTGATAAATCCACCCATATCATAGGAAGAAGTAGATCTAAACCTTGACCTCAACTCCTCCTCAAAGTGAGACAGGAGAGTAGAACCTGCTCTCTCTGCAACAGTGACTGGCAGTGACAGTCATCCGGAGGGCAGCACGGGGTGCAGGAACACTTATCGGCCTGAAAAGAGTCACCATAAAAGATTGTGAATGTAAGACAAAGCGTTGGGGAGGAGGTTAGAGAATGGGGGCTAAAGGTGGGATATCCAGGTTCAGCTGCACCATCCAGGAAGGCAGTTGGCATCAAGAGGGCACAGCAGATAGACACTGGGCAACACACACAGCTGTTAAGAGCACTTGCTCAGAGACAGGCTGTGGAGTGTCACCAGTTCTGATTATTCTGCTTTAGTTGATATGTGCCATTCCCTTTGTTGCCTTTCTGTTGTGCTGATTATACTCCATGACTATTTAGTGATTTTAGCCCGAGAGCTCACATTCCCTCAACAACTACTCTGTTCAATAATGTGTAGAAGAGAAAGGCTGAAGTCCAAGTCCTACAAAGTTAACAAGAGAGAAGGTAAAGAGAGCCTTACGTACTAGAAAATCATTGTGGGCCCCTCCCACTTGCTGCCTTTCCACCAAGCAGTTCTCTAATCAGAGATTCATTTTCAAACTCAGTAGAGACAAGCAGTATTGAGAGGTTTCTCCTTAGACTTTAACCCTTCATCCCAGGTTGCCAAGACATAAAGAAGAGACAACTAAAAGGAAGATACTCAACTCACAAATTTTCTCCATCTTCTCACCTCAGCAGGACTTTTGCATTCCCTTATTATTAGTTTTCCACTATCATCAATAGTGACTGACCAAGATATGGGCAGGTTCTATAGTTTGTATATGTCCTCCATCGTGTGTTGGAAAATTAATCTCCAAATTTATATGCTGATGGTCTTTGGATTTAGAACCTTTGGTAAGTACATCAGATTAGATAAGATCATCAAAGTGGGACTCTCATGATAGAACTGGTGACTTTATAAAAAGACAAAGAGAGATCTTCGCTACTACACTCTTGTTGTCTTATCATGAGATGCCCTCCACCATGTTATGATGGGCAAGAAGGCCCTCAACCAGATTCTGGTACCTTGTCCGTGAACTTTCCAACCTCTAGAACTATAAGCTAAATAAACTGTTTTTTTTAATAAATTACCCAGTCTGTGGCATTCTGTTACAGCAACGGTAAATGGACTACGGCAGTAGGCTATAGCTAACCCCATATAGCATGGATATGCAGGGCAGAGAAGGATTCTTGTCCTGGGTGCAAGATATCGTCATGCTACTCAGAACAGCATGTAATTTTTAACTTTTAAATAGTTTATTTATGGAAGTTTCCATTTAATGTTTTTAGACTGCAGTTGACTGTGGATAGCTGAAACAGTGGGAAACAAAACTGTGAATAAGGGAGGACTACTGTATACTTTTGTGTATGTAAAATTGTATTCAATGTAAGATGATGGCACATTTGAATTTTTTTATGTTCTGTGTAGCAGGGCAAAAATAAGAGCTCCTTTGGTCTTTGAAATTCTTTCTTAAACTTTGCTTTTCAGACTAAGGAGTTTTTAAAGCTAAAAGAAGGGAGCTACTCTTAATAAAGTCACACTTTGGACACTAGGTATTTGTGTCAGATATCTCTTCCAGGTAGCTGTCTTTTGAGTAAAAAATTAGGGACTCAGACTCCTTCTATCTGTGGCTCCATCCCTCTGGATCTTTGGAAGTCTCTCCTTTCAGGGGAAAGAGAGAGTGGAAGAGCACCAGAAGGATTTTAGGAGTCAGACCTAGAAGCCAATAGATTCGTTCCATCATACTTCATAAATCAACACTCAATCTCTTGATCCCTCCTACCATAGATGGAGGGGTTGCAGGCTAGCTGCGCACCCAGAGAAGAAAGAAAACAGCTTGCTGTGGACCCAGAGCAGTCTCTGCCTTGGTGTTCATTAGCATTTGCAAATCTTGTTTATCTTATGGCATCTCATGTGTTCTAGACTCATGAGATGCTGAATTTCTTCTTTGATAAGGGGCTTTGATTTGGGGGAAGAAAAACAATTGTGCTTATTTTCATTTTGGGAGGCATGTTTTCTCTTTCCAGCTTGTTCTAGTTGACTTTTAGTGCTTTAATTGACTGCTGAGTTCAGAACCTCCTTTAATTATTGCAATGATTTATGGTTATCCCCAGCCACTTTTTCATATATTCTCCACTCAGGGTTGATTTCAGAGACAGCACAGACTCTTCTTCAAGCATGCTGAAGAGCAGGCAAATCAACTCCATCCACACTATCCCTAAAGGCAGGTTATGAGAAATAGTTATGGATGCCCATAAAATAGGCATGTATTAGAAATTTAAGCTATATTTAACAGGCCCAGTCCAGGTCCCAGTATAGTCATGACCTTAAGCATAATAATTAATCTCTTTGCCCTTCAGTTATTTCCTTTGTAAAATAGATGCTGTAGTATCTACCTCAGAGTATTCTGAGGTTAGTGTTAGTTAGCTTGATTTATCCATTCCACAAACATTAACTGGCAAACCTAAATATAAACATAATGATATTTACAATAAATAAAAATTGCTTAAACGTACAAGTTAAAAGACAGATTGTTGAACTGAATTAAAACACAAACTCTAACTATGTGCTGTCTCCATAAACCCACTTTTAATATAATGACATAGATAGGTTACATATAAAGTGATAGAAAAAGAAAGCACCAATCAAGAAAAAGCTGAATTATTTATATTAGTATCTGACAAAGTAGACCTTGGTGCAAGAAAAACTTACCAGAGGTAAAGAGAGAAATTATAAAATAATAAAACAGTCAATTAGCCAAGAAGACATAACAATCCTAAATGTATTTTAAACCTAAAAACAGAACTTTAGGAAGGCTGAGGTGGAAGGATCGCCGGAGTCCAGGAGGTCAAGGCTGCAGTGACCATGAGTATGACACTGCACTCCAGCCTGGGTGACAGAGTGAGACTCCAACCCAAAAAAAGAAACAGGGGCAATCCTTTTGGGCTCCCTCCCATTGTGGGAGCTTTTCTATCCTCTTAATAAATCCTGCTTTCTAAAAAAAAACCCTAAAACAGAACTTTAAAACATGTGGACCAAAAACTGAAAGACTGAAAGTAGAAATGGACAAACCTGCAAATATAGTTGGAAATTTCAACATTCCTTTCTCAGTAAACAATAGAACAAATAGGAAAAAAATTAGCAAGGATATAGCAAAACTTAATAACACTATTAATTAACTGAACGTAACTGATATTTATACTACACTCTATTCACCAACAGCAAAATGTATACTCTTTTTCAAGTACCTAGAAATGTTCACCAAGATCAACCATATCCTAGATCATAAAACAAACTTTAACAAAATTAAAACAATTGAAATCAAACAAAATATGTTTCTGATCATAATGGAATTAAACTAGAAATCACTAACAAGAAGATATTTGGAAAAGCCCAAATATGCAAATTAAACAATACACTACTTATCAATCCATGGATCAAAGAGGAAGTCTGAAGGGAAATTTAAAAATATTCTGAATTGAATGAAAATAAAAATATAATATATCAAAATGTGTGGGATGTAAGTAAAACAGTATTTGAAGACTATTTTACAATATTAAATGTCCATGTTAACAAATAAGAAAAGTCTTAATAATAATACTTCCACCTAAAGAAGAAAGAACAAAATAGAGAAGCAAACAGAAGAAAAAAATAAAGGTAAGCAAAGAAATCAATGAACTAGAAAACAAAAAAAGCAAAACAAAATCAAAAGTTGGTTTTTTTTAAAGAAAAATCAATAAAATGTAATAAACCTCTAGGCACGTTAACAAAAAAGATAGAAGGCACAAATTACCAATATCAAGTATGAAAGTGAGATATCAATATGGACATCACAGATAGAAGGATAACAAGACATTACAAACAACTCTACACACATACGTTTGAAAATTTAGATAAAATGAACTATTTCTTAAAGTCACAAACTACCAAAACCTACTGAAGGAGGAAAAAAAGATAACCAGAACAGTCCTATGGTTATTGAATAACTCAAATCATAGTTTAAAAAACATTAAAGAAAAATAAAACTCCAGACCCAGATGGCCTCAGTGGTAAATTATACAAGCATTCAAGGAAACATTAATATCTATTCTTTACAATTTCTTAAATAGAAGGAACTCTCCCTAACTCATTTCATGAAGTCAGACAAATATAGTACAAGTTGTAGACAAACCATAACTCATGAACATAGATGTAAGAATTCCAAAAAAAATTAGCAAACTGAGTACAGCAATATACATAAGAGAAAAATATATCACAACTACAAATATTGGGTTTGTTCTAAGAATGCAAGTCACATTTAAAATTTGAAAATCAAATTACGTACTTCACCATATTAACAGACTTACGGCGGCAAAACCACATGATCCTGCTTGGGTGACTAGTAGACAAATAAAATATTCAGCATTTATTCTTGATAAACACTCTCAGCAAACCAAGAGTAAACTAAAATTTCTTAACCTTATAAAGGGCATCTACAAAAACCTACTGCTGGCATGGTGAAAGACTGAATGTTTCTTCTCTTGTGGCTGGGAATAAGGCAAGGATGTCCACTCTCATCACACCTATTCAACAGCATCCTGAAAGTCCTAACCAGTGCTATAAGGCAAGAAAAAAAAACATACAGATTCAGAAAGAAGAAATAAATTTGTTTCTATTTGCAAGTTACATAATTTTCTATCTGAGTACCAAAAATCCCAAGGAAGCTACAGGAAAGCTCCTGGTACTAATAAATGAGTCCAGCTAGGATGCAGAAGCCACAAAAGGTCAACTTACAAAAAGCTATTTTAGTTGTGTGTACTAGCAACGAACAATTGAAAACTAAAATGTAAAATTTCAATAGAATAAATGAACAAATATAATAAAAATTCAATAAAATTATAATAGCTTCAAAAATAAAATACTTAAGCATAAATCTAACAAAACTTGTACAAAGTCTATGTTCTGAAAACTGCATAATTCTGATTTTTAAAAAATCAAAGATCTGAATAGAGGAACACACCAAATTTGTAAATTGCAACACTAGAATTCCAGTAGGGTTTTGTTGCAGATGCGGACAAGCTGACTTATTATTTATATGTAAAGGGAAAGAAACTAGAATAGGTATAAACAATTTTAAAGAAGAACAAAATTATAGCCAGACATGGTAGCACATGCCTGTAGTTCCGGCTACTTGGAAGGCTGAGGCAGAAGGATCGCTGGAGCCCAGCAGTTCGAGGCTGCGGTGACTGGGAGCTTGCCACTGCACTCCAGTCTGGGCGATGGAGTGAGAGTGCAATTCAAGGAAAAAAAAAGAAGAAAAAAATTGGAGGACTAATAAGATCTGATTTAGATACTTACTATAAAGCCACAGCAATCAAAACAATGTGATTTTTTAAAGTTAATAACCTTCCAGTCTTAGAAATCAATGTTTTTGTTTGTTTTCACCTTTTTAAAAATATAATTTTATTATAGAGATGTAGGGTACAAGTAAGGGTTAACTACACAAGTAAGCTGCATGCAGGTGAAGTTTGGACTTCCAGCTGCCCTTGATCTCCCCTGGTTTGGGACCAGGTACTCTCTGTATTGTTATGTGCCCTCCACTTCACTCCTGTGGCAGTTCCCAGTGACTGCCAATTTATCCCCTGTGCTAATGTGATTAATATTTAGGTACCATTTATGAGTAAGAACATGCAATATTCAGTTATTTGTTTTTGTGATAGATCACTAAGTATGATCGTCTCCAACTCCATTCAAGTTGATGCAAAGTTCATGATTTTATTCTTTATGACCGCATAATACTCCATTGTGTACATGTACCACATTTTCTTTATCCAAACTACTTCAATGGACTGTAGGGTTAATTCCATGTTTTTGCTATTGTGAATAGTGTAGCTATAAACATGCATGCGCTGATGTCTTTTTTTTGTAGAATGATTTATGCTTCTCCAGATATATTCCCAGGAGAGGGCTTGCTGAATTGTACGGAAAGTCAATTTTTAGCTCTTTTAGGAAACACCACACTGCTTTCCATAGAGGCTGAACTAGCGTGCACTCCCACCAACAGTGTAGAAGAGTGTCCTTTTCTCCGCACCAACACCAGTAACTGTTTTTTTTGATTTATTAACAATGGCTATCCTTAGTGGAGTTAGGTGGTATCTCACTGCAGGTTTTTTTTTTCATTTATCTGATGATTACTGAGGTTGAGCATTTTTTTAATGTACCTATTGGCTGCTTATATATCTTCTTTTGAAATGTGTTTATTTATGTCCTTTGTCTATTTTTAAACAGAGTTGTTTGTTTGCTTTTTTCTTTCAGCTCATTGAGTTCCTTGTAGATCCTGGATATTAGGCCTTTGTCAGATATATAATTAGCAAATATTTTTTCCCATTCTGTGGATTTTCTTAGACCTGGAAATGACAATACAGAAAGTCATATGGAGACAAAATAGCCAAACGATCCGCAGCAAAAGGAATAAAGTGGGGGGGTATCACACTTCTAGACTTTAAACTTTATTACAAGACTACAGTAACTAAAACAACCTGGTCTTGGTACAAGAATAAGCACATAGGCTGATGGAACAGGACAAAGATGCCAAAAGCAAAAACACTGTCTCTCAACCAACTCATTTTTGACAAAGCCACCAATAACAATCACTGGGGAAAGGAAATCATATTTAGCAAATGGAGATGAGGAAAACTGGTTTACCATATACAGAAGAATAAAATTGGACATTCACCTATCATTGTACATAAAAATCAACTCGAAATGGATTAAAGACCTAAATGTAAAACCTCAAACTATAATAATCTTGGAAGAAAACATAGGAAACACCCTATGCACATTGGAATGGCAATAAATTCTTGGCCAAACCCCAATAACAAATATTGTAAAAGTAAGACAGACAAATGAGACTTCATCAAACAGAAAAGTTTTTGCACAGCAAAATAAATCACCAAGAGAGTGGGAGAAAAGTGTGATCTTCAGTTAAAAAAATAAGTATATAGGTCAAATGGAATGGGACAGACCATAGATAAACCCCCACAAATATGATCAATTGTTTTTTGACAAAGATGCAAAGACAATTCAATGAAGAAAGAATAGTCCTGCTATCAAAACAGTTGAACACCTTTATACAAAAACTGAACCTCGAATTATAATTTACACCTTGTACACAAATCAACTCAAAATGGATCATAAGTCTCAGTTTAAAATTATAAAATCTTTAGAAGAAAATTTTCATGACATCGAGTTAGACAAAGGGTACTTACATATGCCATATGTATATGTATAAAAGAGAGTTTACTTCATTAAGAAGGAAAATGTCTACTCTTTGAAAGACACTATTAAGAAAATAAAAAGACAAATCACAAACTGTAAAATATTTGCAAGTCACATATCAGACAAAATATTTGTATTCAGAATATGTAAAGAACTCTTGTAATTCAACAATAAGAAAACACACAATCTAATTTGAAAAATTCATAAATGATTCAAATGGATATTTTACAAAAGAAGGCATGTTGATGACAAATAACCACATGAAAAGATATTCAAATATATTAACCATTAGGAAAATGCAAATTAATCCCACATTAAATTCAACCTTTGAAATTTGTTAAAAAAAATTTTAAGAAACAAAACCCTGACAATACCAAGTGCTGGAGAGGATACTGAGGAACTGGAACTCTCATAAATTGTTCTACCAAAAATTGCACAGCCACTCTGAAAAACCATTTGGCATTTTCTTATGATTTTCTTATAAAGTGAAATATACACTTATCTGAACTAGTAATCCCACTCCTAATTATTTCCCCTGGAGAAATAAAAATGTATGTTCACACAAAAACGTGTGCATGAATGTTCACAGCAGTGGTATTCATAATTGTGCAAACCTGGAAACAACCCAAAAGTCCTTCAGTGGGTGAATAGACTAGCTCTGGTACATCCATTACATGAATATTACTCAGCAATAAAACCAAACAATATAAATACAACAACATGGGTAAATATTCAAAGGACTAGCTGAGAGAAAAAAGTCTCAAAAGGTTACATACTGTATAATTCTACTTACATGACAGTGTGGGGAAAGCAAAACTATAGGGACAGAGACTTGAATAGTTGCCAGGGGTTAGGGATGGGGCAGGGGTATATTTACAAATGGACAGCAGGAAGGAATTTTGGGGGGTGATAAATCTGTTCTGTATCTTGATTGTGGTGGCAGTTAGATAAATCCATACATGTGTTAACATTCATAAAATGTACAACAAAATTAAGCTAATTTCACAGTATGTTAATTTAATAAGAAAAACTAAATTAGTCAAAGAAATTTTTTGAGATATTTGTATGCATACAAACCCACAATCTCAAACATGCATATCTTTTTCTTTCTTTTACTTTTTAACTGAACAACAATGTTGTATCTTGGGATTTTCATAGCATCTTCTCTCAGAACTCAAAGTTCTTATGTACATTGGACCAGAATGCTTTTCTTTAAAGATATTTTTTGGAATGCACACTGCATACTTGAGTTAGGTGAATGAAAACACTGAACTCAGACACCGAATCCAAAGCTCCACTGGGCAGAAACACTATGAGATCTCCCATAGTGATGTAATCTTGAGCCTCTTTGAGGGATGCTGTGGATGGTTGGCAACATACCCAGCATCATTTGCTCACTTCTTATTTGCTGTCAGAATCACTAGTTCATCTAAGCTAGCTTTCAAATCTTAAAAAAAAAATTACCTTATTTAAGGCTTTATTTAAGGGGTGTATAGCTTTTTTTTTAAATTGTGGAGACAATGTCTCACCAAGTTGCCCAGGCTGGCCTCGAACCTGCAGGCTCAGGCAATCCACTCGCCTCGGCCTCCCAAAGTGCTGGGATTACAGGCTAAGCCACCAAGCCTGGCTTTAAAATTTCAGAATTCTACTAGAGGGATCTGTAACCAAAAATTTCACAAATTTAATTTGGCCTCTAAAATTTGCCAATATATGTTTAAATAGAAGCAGTAAATGAATTTTACCTTATATTGCAAATATTGACATTTTCTAGTAAATCACTAGGTTCCTTTTTAAAATCTATTTGATAGGATTTAATATCATAGCGACTTAGGTCCATCATTATCTATTTTAGAAATACATGAACAATCTCTTCTTTAATAGACATAAATGTTTTCATTGTCTTAGCTTCTTAAATTTATATTCTATACTACTTCCCCCTGGAACTTTATTCTAATATATTGGCTCAGAGATTTTTTTTAATGCTCATAATATTGATATTTTTTACAATGTGGGCTTATAACTGCCTCCAACACTCTTAAGGTTTGGTTTCAGGCTGCATCTGTCATTATTAGTTTATAGCAGAAACAAAATAAAATGTTTGCTGATCATCTTTTCATCATTCAGGAAGCCTCTTGCCTTCTACGTGTCCATGAGATGAAACGGAAGAGCAGCTATTCAGGCCTCTCTGGAACCACAGACCACAGAGGGTCAGAGGCAACCACCAAGGCACAAGCATCCCCATATCCCACAGAGAGGCTAGCCCTTTCCTTCCCTGAAACCATCCAATTTATTGTTTCACTCTCCAAGGGAAAGGAGAACCCGAAGAGGAGAATCTGCAGGGTTGGAAGCCTAACTAATTATGGGCTCTCTGAAGAAGAGAAAGTGATATGCAGAAGAAGATTCTCCAAAAAGTGTGTGATTGGGTGGGAGAAGAATATAAGCAATCCAGCTAGAGAAAACAATATTTGTAAGGTGAAAGTATTCACAGCAGGAGAGTCTCTAGACCCTTGAAGTCATTGCAATGGTTTTATTTTCAATGGCATGGTAGCCTAACCTTTGAGGGGAGTTTTTATCGAATTCCAGCTCTAGTGCTTATCATATGTGTGGTTCAAAGCAATCACATAAACTCCTTGAGGCTTCATTTCCTCTTTTCCAAAACAAGATCAATAATATTCTCTTTACAGTATTGTCATTAGAGAGATCATCTTTCTAAAAGTACCAAGGACAGTGCCTGGCACACTAAATGCTAATTGATGGCATCAAATCCTCAGGAAAAATATAACCCAGTTGAGGACACAAAATTGATATACATACAACCCCACAATTACAGACTACCAGTAAGTTGGGAGGTAAAATCAATGAACACAGAAGCACCAAGAAGTTACAGTTCAAAGTTAACCAGTAGATGAGAAGAAAATTCTCATCTACTTTGAAGCCTTGAGGGGGAAAAAAAAATCCTTGTTATGGCCATTGTTCATGACTTCTTAGTCATGTTACGACTACCTATGTCACATGGTTATTGAGAATTCGACCCACTGACAATCTAAGAGTCACCTGCATTTCATTATATTTTTTTAAATCTAGAAAAATAGAAAATTCATGTTTTATTATCCTCCCTGATTCTGGGCTCTATTCATTATTCAATATATATTTCTTGAGCACAGAATATATACTATGTTTTGTCCTAGGTCCTCTAGTTTAAATAAAAGTAAGTAGATACTAATTCTATCTTAAAGTATTGCACAGTTGTGAAAAAAAGATGAAGCACATGCACACACAGAGAGAGAAACTAAAATCAAAAGTGAAAAAGGAAAAAAGAGCTCCGGTAGGTAAAGAAGAAGTAAATGGATTTTCAATGACAGAAGTTATTTCTAGTTCATTGATCAAAGATAAAAAATGTTTGATCTGGATTTTGAAGGACAAAAATATAAAGATTTGAAGGAACCTTCATCCAGGAAAAGAAGCTTGTCTATATAAAGAAAACAAGGTCTGGAAGGCAAGAAATGAACATAGGAAAGAAACGGTTCAATAGGATCAGAACAAAAACATGTCCTAGGAGATAAAGACAGAAATGCGAGGTGGGTCTAGATCATTGTGAGTGAGACTTGCAACTTTCAAACTTGAATTAAAAAATACTTTCTCAATGTTTAAATTTCAAGACAATAAAATTGATGAATTGCACCATATCTGCTTGTGCATTGTAGAATAAAAAGAAGTCAGAAAACACCTAACAACAGTGCTTTGAATAAATGTGCACAATGATTGTCACCAATAACTAATTGATCAGTTCCAAACACAAAACAGATGTCAGGTAGATTCTATAGTGGGTACATGAAAACATCTCATCAGCAACAATAAAACAACTCCTAAGTGATAAGTTGGAGACAAGATGAATAGAGTTATCTCTTACAACATGGAACTACAAGGATTTTGTGGTAATAAAAAGTGTAAATTCAGACATTTAAAGAAGAAATAATAAATGAATATAAACGCTAAAAAAAAGAAAATAGAGGCCCTCTTTTCAGCTTGTTTTCTGAGGCCAGAAAAACCCTAATAACAGAATCTGACAAAAACATTACTAGCAAGAAAAATTATAGACAAATATCTCTCATAAACATAGGCAGAAAAATTATAGACAAAACATAAGCAAATTCAATTCAGCAATACATAAAAGTATAATACATCATGATATAGGGGGCTCATCACAGGAATGTAAGATTACTTTAATATTTGAAAATAAGTCAATATAAATCACCACATTAACAGAATAAAAGGAAAAAACCTATATGGTCTTCTCAATAGAGGCAGAAAAGGAAGTTCATAAAACCAACACTTGTTCATGATTAAGGAAAAATGGTTTCAGCAAATAGAAATAGAAAGAGAATTCTTTAATCTCTTAAAGGATAGCTGCACAAAAAAATCTGTAGCCAATATCATACTTAGTGGTAAAATATGGAAGAATCTCTCTGACTTAGGACAAAGGCACCACTATAGACACGTGTACTATGACTCAATTTATAAAAGTTGCAAGAGTCAGAAAAATCTTTGATGATAGAAGTCAGATTAGTACTTACTGGAGTGGAGAGAACTGATTGGAGAGGGGCACAAGGGAACCATGTACATGCTGGAAACATTCTATATCTCTTTTTTATTATGTTTACATGAGTCTGTACGTATTTAAGAACTCATAAGCCATAAGCTGTATGCACTTACTGTGTGTGCGCTATACTACAATAAAGAAAAAAGTTACACCTTGATTTTGTACTCTGAAACTTTACCAAAGCCCATTTCTATACACCAGCAACAAACAGATAGAGAACCAAATAAAAGGCACAATCTCATTCACAATAGACACACACACAGAGACAAAAAAAGAGAAAGACGTGCCTTGCTTGGCATCCACCTAACCAGAAAAGTAGAAGACCTTTACAATGAGAACTATAAAACACTGTTCAAAGAAATCAAAGATGACACAAATGAATGGAAAAATATTCCTTGCTCATGGATTGGAAGAATCAATATTGTCAAGATGTCTAGCCTACCTAAGGTGATCTACAGATAAAATGCAATATCCATCAAATTACCAACATCATTTTTCTCAGACCTGAAAATGACAATACAGAAATTCATATGAAAACAGAAATAGCAAGAATAGCCAAAACAATCATCAGCAAAAGAAACAAAGTAGGAAGTATCACACTTCTAGACTTTAAACTTTATTACAAAGCCTACAGTAATTAAAATAACCTAGTATTGGTACAAAAAATCACGCATAGTCCAATGGAACAGGACAGAGATTCTGGAAGTAAAAACGTGATCTCTCAATCAACTCATCTTTGGCAAAGCTACCAACAGCGATCACTGGGGAAAGGAGACTATAATTAGCAAATGGTGCTGAGAAAACTGGTTGACCACATGCAGAAGAGTGAAACTGGACCCCTACCTATCACCAAATACAAAAATCAACTGTAAATGGATCAAAGACCTCAATGTAAAACCTCAAACTATAGAAATTCTAGAAGAAAATGTCGGAAACCTCCTATACACATTGGAGTAGGCAATGAATTCTTGACCAAGATTCTAAAAGTGAATGTCATAAAAGCTAAGATAGACAAGTGGGACCCCATCAAAAATGAAAAGCTTGTGCAGAGCAAAAGAAACCATCAGGAGAGTAAAGAGACAATTTACAAAATGGGAAAAGATATTTGCTAATATGTATCTGAGAGAGGCCTAACATCCAGGAGTCACAAGGAACTCAGATAAACTGAAAGAAAAAAGCCAACAACCCTATTGAAAAATGGGCATAGGATATGAATAGACACTTTTCAAAAGAAGATAAACAAGGAGCCAACAGAGACATGAAAAAATGCTCAGCCTCACTAATCATCAGAGAAATGCAAATCAAAACTACAATGAAATACCAGGTAACTCCAGTAAGGATAGCCATCATTAATCAATCAAAAAAAACAACAGTTGCTGCTCCAGGTGTGGAAAAAGGGCACTCTTCTACACTGCCGGTGAGAGTGCAAGTTAGTTCTACCTCTATGGAAAACAGTGTGGTGATTCCTAAAAGAACTAAAAATTGACTTTCTATATGATCCAGCAATCTTTCTCCTGAAAATATATCTGAAGGTACATATATCATTCTACAAAACAGACACCTGCACATGCATGTATACATTCACAATAGCAAAAATATGGAACCAACCCTACTGCCCATTGAAAGTGAACTGGAAAAAAATGTGGCACATATACACAATGGAGGATTACGCAGCCAATAAAGAAGAACAAAATCATGAACTTTGTAGCAAATTGGATGGAGTTGGAGACCATCATACTTAGTGATCTATCACAGAAACAAATAACTGAATATCACAAATTGTCACTCATAAGAGGGATCTGAACAATAATCACATTAGCACAAGGCATAGATCAGCAATCAGGCACTTCCCGGGTGTTGGGGGGGGCACATAATAACACAAAGGGTGCCTGGTCCCAAACCAAGGGATGTGTGGGCCTGCTGAAAGCACACACTTCTCCTGCATGCAGCCTACCGGTGTAGTTAATCCTTAGTTGTACCCCACATCTCTATAACCAAATAAAATTTAAAAAATTCAAAAAAATATTAAAGAATATAAGCCAGAGTCTTACTTTAATTTTTGATATTTCACTACTGACCACCTCTGTCTTTACTCCTGCTCCACATCTGGACAAGATGATAAAAAGCCTGGATGCTCCCTCCTTTGGTGCTGATGAGTGTTTCAAATTACACAAGCCCGGATTGCCTCAGCCTTTGGGTTCAAGACCAGCCTGGGCAACTTGGTGAGACCTCATCTCTACAGTAAATCAAAAATTAGCCAGGCGTGGTAGCGCACACCTATAGTTCCAGCTACTTGGAAGGCTAAAGCAGAAGGATCACTGGAGCCCAGCAGGTCGATGCTGGGATGACTGTGAGTGTGCCACTGCACTCTAGCCTGGGTGACAGAGTAAGATTCCAACTCAAAAAAAAAAGTATATATTCTCCAGCTCCATTCACCCCATACCAGAAGAAACCTTAGCCAGTCTCTGTTTCTGGCTACCTAGAGTCATTTTTGAACCTACTTGGGAACTTACCTGCTATTACCAGAGAGTCTCTTTATATGAATAATAAACTTTTTCATACCCTCTTGCTGTATGTATGTTGTCATTATTCTCAACATCCAAGTCAAAGTTTTGATTGACTAGAAGTCCATTCTCTTTCTGCAAATGGCCACAATAGAGGGAAAGGCTTTGTGTTTTTCTATTTTGTTTTCTGCTGCATCATCAGCACTTACTTAGTGCCTTGGACATAGTAGGCATTCAATAAATATGTGTTGAATAGATGGAGAGCTATTTGTGAAGTGCAAGGTTAGAAAATAAATCATTTGGATTGGCAGAAGGATAGTTGGCAGGGTGTAGGTAGAAATCTCAATGTTTATCTCCATAGCAAAAAATAAAAAATAAAATAAAGACCCTCCCCAATCAAGCATGTGCTATAAGAGATGTTGACTATAGTGAAGTATATTCAAGGTGATATAAATGTACTTAGAGTTATAAATAAGGAAGCCATGATGTAAATACATAACAACTGCACAGTCCTGGGGAAAAGATGTCAAGAATTTCACTTGTCATTATTTGAACAGCAGGCAAACAGATCTCTATGGAACTACTTCACCCTCCAGCTAGCACAGCGCGGCTTTTGCTTCAAAGAAAACAAAAATAAAAAAACCAAATCCCTGCTGCTCTCTGGTCATTCTCATTTCCCTGTCTGTAGGATGTTTTATTCGGAGCACCCTTAGTGATGTTTCATAAGGGGAGCTGGAACCCAAGGAGCAAGAGCTTGGGTCAGGTTAGGGCAACCAAAGCTGAGTTGGTGAGCAAGCACATCTTTGGGAACAACTCTGTCAGAATTGGGAGGATCCTCTGGGCTCCCTACTAAAGCATATGAAGAGTCCAAGCTCTTTCCTAGTGGGCTTCAGGACTCAGGAACACAGCCCTCCTTCCATTCCCCTGCATTTCCTCACTTATGAATGACTCCTCCAATGTGCCATGGAAGACATTAACCTTCCCTAAGTAACAGGCAGCACCTCTGTAATTATAAATATATGTCTGATCTGCAGGTGATAAGCATTGGGAAACATTCCAGAGACCCTGGGGTCTGGCTAGCTGTGTCCAGGGCATGTTTGGGTCTCATAACTGACTTTGTATTTGAGTCTTTCTGTTTCTGCAGTGAAGTCTGTGTCTATGGGATGAAAATGCTCAAACTCACTGAGGGGTATTCTCAGACCCATGGAGATGGCTCACAAAGATATTTTAACCAGTAATTTGACCATGTATATAAGTACAAATTCTTTTTAACAGGCAAGAAACTAGGGTAAGAACGTTTAGAACCACCTAGGTGCAGTGGTACATGCCTGTAGTCCTGGCTATTCAGAAGGCTAAGGCAGGAGGATTGCTTGAGCCCAAGCATTTGAGGCTGCAGTAAGCTATAATTGTGCCACTGTGCTCCAGCCTGGTGACAGGATGAGAAGAAGAAGGGATTCTGCTTTTCCTTTTTCTCACCATCTTGGTCCCTATCTCAAGCTGTGAGAAAAAGTAGAAAGAATTACATTAGAACAATGAAGGATAATATAGGTAGAAGGCCACCCAGATTCCTAAAATTCAAATCACTCTTTTCATAGTTTTAAATTTTGACTGCTTTATGTGTCAGGGTGAAAATGTACAGATGCTGGACTTGAATGTAAATAAGATGCAGGATTTGGAAAAGGGGATGATTCAAATTAACACAGTCTAAAACAAAAGTTTGCCTTCCAAAACTACAAGCATTTCCTAGGATCCTGTCAATTAATAGTCACTAATGAAGATTCAGAGTGCTGTGAGAGCTTCTTTTAGAATGGTGTTTCTGGGATGCAAGTTATTAGCAAAGCTGGAGCACTTTGGAAGGGGTTGCAATCATCTTAGTTAATGTTTTCTCCATTAACTCTACTCATCCCACCAGAAAACAAGGGTTGGATATTCATAGCTAGAATTTACTAGGTACTTTGAAATATCCAAGTCACTGTATTTAGTGTTTTACATGCCTTCTCTTATCTAAACCTCACAACCATCCGATAAGGAAGATACAGGGGTACAGAGAAGTTAAATGACCCAACTAATAAGATACAAAACTGGGATTTGAACACAGGATTCACCCTCTTTGGCACTAACCTCATTTTGACCCTAGTGGCATGATTCATGTTGAAACTCAGTTAAAAAGGAGGAAAACTTCAACTCATAAGTTACCTGAATATGATCTGCTACATTCTGTGACTCAATTTCAGCATTTCATAAAACCTTCCTTGCTCCCATTATATATGCCTTCACTGGTAGGTCAGCATTGCAGTTGACCTGTGGATAGAAATGAAGTTGTTCTGAGGTTTCTGATGGTTAGCTTGAAAATATGTCCTGATCTGGATTTTAAAAATATGGTACATATACACAATGGCATATTACGCAGCAATAAAGAAGGACAAACATATGAACCTCACAGAAACTTTGATGGATTTAGAGTCTATCATACTCAGTGATCCATCCAAGTTGCTGTAAAACAAAGAAGAGAGAACCTTATGTTCTCACTCATACGTGGACCTTGAACAATTATAATACTATAAGAAAGGAATTGATAGTAGTGGGAAATCGTCAGGGGAGGGGAGGTGGGATTAGCAGTTTAGAGAAACTGCTGGGGAGGAAGGACCATGCCTCATCATCTAGGGTACCCACATAATCAATGTTTGTATACCCTGAATTGTACCCCACATCTTTATAATAAAAAAAAAGAAAATATGTCCCAACCAATTGGCAATGCCAGTTAAGGATGCAGGTTGAGAAAGAGGTAGCATACTTGCCAAGAATGTGCCATCCCTGATCTAATCCACTTCCATTGTTTCATAAGCAATAGAACTGAGGTCCAAAAAGAGAAAATAAATTATTTAAGTCCACATGAGTAGGAAGTATTCGCGCTCAATCAGTGCTAATGTTCTCTTAATTCTAAAATTGCCACTCTTCCTATAAAGTCTGGTTGCCTTATGCCTATAAAGTAACATCCTAAACTCCCCAACCCACCCCAGTATGACAGTGTTTTATGAATAACTTATGTGCTAATGCTCACAAACATCTCTGAAATTCATAAAGCCTGATGTCTAGCAGGGGGCTTTCAAGATCAGCAGTATCATCACCAAGTTATTCTTTACATACAAGTCTTACTTCTGGAATTATTCATTTTCAAGAAAAGTATACACTGTAGTCTGAACATGTCTCCCAGTGAAACTTCCCATGCTTTCATCCCACAAACATCTTTGCTAATTATTCTTACCAGAGCACCACTTTATAGTTATGTGAACACTTAAGTGCCTACTTAGCAATGGCTATCTAGTGGCCAAAATTAGTTAATGCAGCTTCCCAAGGTACCTAAAATTATCCCCTCAGAAAACAGTTTTAACACTAGGAAAATCACTCTTACTCAGGCATCTGTTTAGCAATTTGACGAAGGAAATCCATCAACTCTTCAGGGTACCTGGGTCATTTTTTGCAATTTACCATTTAGGGCAGCAGCTAGCACTTGAATGCACCCAAAATGAACCTAATTTTGTTTGGTGTCCCATCTCTCACTCCATCATCTATTACAAGTCCAATTTTGCAAAAAGCATTATCTTAATGCAAGCATCACTAAGAAGAGAAGAGACAGGGGAAAAGGGGATGATAGACGTACCTTTGGATCAAAGTTGAGTGTGGAATTTCATACCACCTGAAGGAAATAGTAATTCTGACACCAAAATCAGTTATTTTTAAGGGTATCCAAGGAATATTCAACAAGCTCAAAATTTTCACAGATGTTGGAGAAATTGCTCCCATAGAACACTTTTTGTTCACAAATTTATCTTAAATGTGCTATAAATATTTAAAAACTGATGAATATTTATTATTAAATATTTAAATATTTATCTGGTTTTCTGCTTCACTAACTGCAAGGTGGCAACAAAAGCTTTATATTTTTCAAGACAGACTTCGATACCCCAGGGAATTTAGTTTTGTGCCTGAAGCAAGAACATATATACAGTAGGTATTCACAATTTACTTATTTAACATAAATTGGTATCTACTCTAAGCAGGGAACTAAGTGCTTGCCCACACTATCTTTTTTATTATTATTAATATTATTGAGTTGAACTCTTACTCTGTTGCCCAGACTGGAGTACAGTGGCATGCTCACAGCCACCACAGCCTTGACCTGCTGGACTCAGGTGATCCTTTGGCCTCAGCTTTCCAATTAGCTGGAACTATAGGCACATGCCACCATGCCTGGCTAATTTTTTGATTTATTGTAGAGATGAGGTCTTGTCAAGTTGCCCAGGCTTGTCTTGATCCCATGAGCTCAGGCAACCCTCTCACCTCGGCCTCCCAAAGTGCTGGGATTATAGGCATGATCCCCCGCACTCAGCTGAGCACAAGGGCGAGAAGCCACAGGTCAGGGGCTGCCTCTCAAGTGACCACACTACCTTTCTTATCAACATTGTTTTCTCCACAAGTAGTTGTGAGAATTGCCTTCGCTTCTGCAGAAAGTAAAGTGAGGTCACTCACACCAGATCACACAGCTAGCATGTGGTGCAGTCAGGACTCCAAACCAGCTTTCCCTGGACTTAGAGCATCATAAACATGATATTTTATGAGTTTGATAAAATCAGACATTCCAGCCATTGACTATTTGGGGAAGGTTACATGTGAACTGTGTTAAATGAGCTATAAAGGCCCAGTGTAACATGGCCAGTGTACAAGTATCATAGCTTTGACCTTTGAAACCAGCTATACAAAGAAGTGTGCTGCTCTTGAAATGTCATTTCTGATTAGTTATTTAAGTGTCACATGTGGGCTTTTGCCTCTCACATCACTCTGCCCTTTTGGATTGTTTGTTATTCAGTTTACAAACTGGAAAATAGATCAGTGAAAAGAGGGGAGAATAAAATAGGAGATAAAATTGAGTGTAGAAGTTTAGTAAATAGAATCACTACAATATCTCCACACCCACAACCACCTAACCCTGTCCTGCTATATTATATGAGAAAAAAACTCTAAGCCAGCCTTCCCTGCTGGCTCCCTGATCATTAAAATTAAGGCAACAAGAATAAATATTGTTTTTTTTTTAATGTTTGAAAGTTTGTGCCCTGGGAAACATCAGTTCATCTCCCACCTCTATCTGCAAATTCTTGGTGCAACCTGAGTATTGCATCAGAACTCAGCTCCATTCTATTGTGAGCACATTAAAGCCTCCCTGAAAAATAATAGTGGAGATAAGAAGTTTTCTTGGCTATTCTTTCAGATTTTGTGTCCCTTATCAGGGGATAGCATAGATTCTGCTAAGATGGACAGACAAAAAGGTGTCAGCCTAGACCAAAAAAGTTGCATCTTTGGAATGAGAGAAGAGTTACCTATGTGCACAGTGCTCTCCTCTGTTCCAGTGTTTACTTACCTTCTGCTGTGAAGGCCCAGTGTATCATATGAGCTGGTGAAATCAGGCTGGGGAGAATTCAGCACAGCAAAGTTATTGGAGTGGCCAGTTCAGATGCTCTGATCGCTACTGAGGCAGCAAGTTTTTCTCTATGTTATCAGCAATCAGTAGACCAATTTAAATAAGGATAGTTTTCCTGGTTGGAGACATTGAAGTAAAGCCATCTATTTTTCGGTCACGCTCATACTGAGTCAACCAATGAATATGCTCACAGGAGACTGACTGGAAAGGGTGCTGATAATTCCTCAGGCAATGTATTATGACAAAATATTTATAATCTTCCAACTAATTGGTGCCAATGATGTTTGGTCCAATATTGGAGCCAGAAATCAAGGATCCCATGAGCAACTCAGTACCAGAGGCACCTGATCCATGATATTTTAAGAAGAGTACATTAGCATTAACAATGCCATGTTCTCCAAATACTGCTGAGTGGTGAAAATGCAGAGGAACAGGTTAATATTTCTCTTTGCCAGGGACAGTGGAAGAGAGTTTCCAAAGAATTTGACATCATTTCCATCCAGTGTTACAACTTCATATGCTTGGGTTCCCAGTTATCTAAGTCCCACCACCAGCATAAAAACATGAATAATATTCCTTAGTCAAGCTAAAGCAGATTAGAGCAGAAAACTCAGGAGCTCTTCCTGAAGCTCACAGACCTCTGTTACCAAGCTGGGAGCTGCTGTGACTGCAAATGAATGCAGTCTAAAGGTGATAGTGAACACTTATCCAAACAGATGATATTGAGTCTTACGCCTGCATCATGTTTCAAAACATTTACATAACCTTCAAAGATCCTCATCAATATTCATTCCAGAATCAAGTGTTATCATCCTTAAAGCAGTCTACCAAATCCAAAGCTTGTCTTAAGGTGGCTGCCAAATCGTCATCATTCCTTTAGGGAACCACTTCCCTTGGTTTCTCTCCAATCTTTCCCTGAAAAAGTGTGATAAAGCGACAAAGTCCATGAGTGCCTAGATGGGATGCTGACATATATCACTCTAAGTAAACTAACCACACATTTGGTAGAAGCCCTAGATATATAATACAAAAGAGTTGTCACCATCGTTTAGTCATTCTTAAACTTGCTAAAAGTAAACAAGAAAGTTTGAAAATTGTCACTCTCAGATAAAGTGAAGTATCTATTCCAGGAAAGATCCGTGGCCCATACAACCAGAAAAGAATGATGCAATGTTAAAGACAGAGCAGGATTTCCATGATGTAAAATCCTATTCAATTTGTTAATGGGTTTATTTATAGAGGATTAGGGTTCCCTCACAAGTTCCTCTTGACAGTCTGAGTTGGTTTCTACCCTTGATCTTAAAGCAGTTGGGTCTTCTTCATACTATCTCATCAAAATTGAAGTAAATTAGCACATATGATTCAGAAATTTTTCCAAGCCCCTTTTTTAATTTTCTGTTTTGCATAATACCTATAAGGATATGAAGAAAGGGTCCAGAAGCTCCTTCTTGCATGAAAGCTTACTTCTTGCCTCTGCTTTCCTCCGTGCTCCACTAAAACATCCAAGTAAGATTTCCACCTTTCAACTCTTAGCTAGAAATCAGCAACCAAATGTCATTGGGGGATATCAAATGCTGGGGGTTGGCAAAACCTTTCTCATGTCCAATCAATTTGTTTTGTGTAGGGAGGACATTTAATCAATATCCATCTGATTCACTTACACATGTATCATCCAAAAGTCATTCTGAAAGAGTCATTTGGCTCCCAGGAAACCTTTATACATCTGTTTCTAGAGATGTATAAGAGACATTGTAAATCTTTTTGTTCCAAGAAAATGTTCACTCAAATCCCTTACACATCAAAAGTTTTGGGAAATGCTAGATTTGGGACTGCTCTAAACATGTAGTATCGTAAAGATTCTTCCATTTCTCCTAAGTAAATAAATAATGACTCATGTTTTTTATTTTTATAGAGAACCAAGGGCAGCTTTTAGAAGAAGAAAATGAGGAAAGTGACCAATTCCTAACCTAACAGCATCCCAAATCCCCTAAACACAAAATTTTCTATGTTCCTTCACATTTCCAAGAAGGAATCCACTTACATTATAATAGACATGAATAATCTCATCTTCTTCCCCGAGGAAAATTTATTTTTAGAACGCTATCATTTTGGGGTTCCATATCAATCTACAAATGCATCTCTGTCACGAAAAATTTATTTAAACACCATGTTTAAAAAGAAAAGTTTTAACACTTAGAGCAAGAAAGACCCTTGATATTATTCAGTTCATCTTTTTGTCATTAATCTCCAGCAGTACATTCAAATTTCTCATAAAAATGATAATTATTATTAATCATTAACAAATTTTAACCAATTGGGTACTGTAGTACCACTCACCATCTATTATCTTATCTAATCTTCATATTCACCTTATAAGATGCATCCAGTTATTACTCCCATTTTACAGAGAAGGTAATTCTACAATCACACTGCTTGCAAGTAGCAGTGCTGAGATTCAAACCTGGTCTGTCTGACACTATGGGCTGGATCTTAATAACATTCTGGCTCCAAGAAAAATAGTAACATAAACATATTTTGAAAACTTCAGAAAATAAGAAAAAAAAACAACTAATTACTCTATTAAGACGCTTTTGAGTATTTTATTCTTTTCTCCTATGAAGATCTCTCCTCAGCTATATGATAATAATGAATGTTTTATTTTTTAATTAATATTATATCATACGCTTTCCATGTTACTACAGAAACCTTGGAATAGTCATTTTTTCCATTGACTGCTTAACATTTCACTAGGTGTATAGATCACAATTTACTTAACCATTATACATTTGATTTAGCAGTTTCCATATTTCATTTAATAAAAGTATCATTGAATATATTTGCATATGTATGCATATGTGCTGGGATTACAGGATGAGCCACCGAGCCAAGCCGCATGAATCTTTTTATGGCTCTTACTAAGCCATTACTTTCTTTACCAGTATCTGAAACTGCCCTTTTAATTATATACTCATTAACATTAGTCATTATCTTTTAATGTGTTTTTGCTGTTTTAAGTAAAAACAGAAAACGATGACCCGTGGTGTTTAAAACTGCACTTCAATGATTACTAATGAGATCAAGTTTTTCCATATTTAAATTATTAGATATATTTCAATGTTTTCATTTATCAGGTAAGGAAACAGAAGCTCAATTGGTTCTATAATCAATATATCTACTCAGTGTTATTAAGATAATAAGTAACGAAATGAAAAAATCAATAAAGAAATGAGCAAACATCTCATTTCGAGTTTCCTTCCACTAATTACACATCGCTTTTTTTTTAAGATGTGGGGTACAATTCAGGGTTAGGTATACAAATGTTCATTACGCAGGTACCCTTGTTGATGAGGTGTACCCCTCCCTCCCTGGCAGTTTCCCTCAACTGCCAATCCCACCCACACTCAGCACTTTCCCAATCTGCCAATACCTTTCTTATAGTATTATGATAAAGGTCCACTTATGAGTGAGAATATATGCTACTCTGTTCTTTGTTTATGTGATAGATCACTGAGTAAGATAGACTCTGAATACATCCAATTTACTGTGAAGTCCATATGTTTGTCATTTAATGGCTGCATAATATTCCATCGTGGCTGGCACTTACTATTTTTGAGGTATATTCTTTCTATGCCTAGGTTTTGAGGGGTTTTTGTCAAGATGCTAGATTTTATCAAAAGTTTTTTCTGCACCTAATGATATCTTTTAATGTGTTTTTGCTGTTTTAAGTAAAAACAGAAAATGATGACTCATGGTGTTTAAAACTGTACTTCAGTTTTTCTGCTACTGTGAGTAGAACTACAACAAAAATGCCTGTGCAGGTATCTTTTTTATAGAAGGATTTGAGTTCCCAAGATGCAGGGCTGGTTCAACATCCACAAGACCATAAATGTAATTAAATACACCAACAGATGTAAAAACAAGAACCACATGATTATATCATTAAATGCAGAAAAAACTTTTGATAAAATCCAGCATCTTGACAAAAAACCCTCAAAACCTAGGCATAGAAAGAACATACCTCAAAAATAGTAAGTGCCAGCTACGATAAGCCCACAGCTAGCATATTGCTAAATGGACAGAAACTGAAAACATGTCCTCCCGAAAACTTGAACAAGAGAAGGCTGCCCACTCTCACCCCTCTTGTTCAACATTGTGTTGGAAGTCCTAGCTAGGGCAATTAGACAAGAGAAGGAAATCAGGGGTATCCAAACAGGAAAAAAGGAAGTCAAGTTATCCCTCTTTGCTGACAATATGATCCTATACCTCAAAAATCCAAAAGAATCTGTCAAAAACCTGCTTGCACTGATAAAGGACTTTGGAAAAGTCTCAGGGTATAAAATAAATGTGCAAAAGATAGTTGCATTCTTATACACCAACAAGCAGGCAGAGAACCAAATAAAAAGCATAATCCCATTCACAATAGCCACACACACACACACACACACACAAGAAATACCTCGGCATCTTCCTAACCAGAGAAGTGAAAGTTCTTTACAATGAGAACTATAAAACGCTGCTAAAAGACATCCAGGAAGACACAAGCACATAGAAAAATATTCCATGCTCATGGAGTCTCACTCTTGTCGCCAGGCTGAAGTGCAGTGACATGCTCACAGCCACCACAGCCTCAAACTGCTGGGCTTAGGTGATCCTTCCGCCTCAGCCTTCCGAATAGCTGGAACTACAGACACACACCACCACACCTGGCAAGTTTTTGTGACTTATTGTAGAGATGAGGTCTCACCAAGTTCCCCAGGCTGGTCTCAAACCCCCAGGCTCAGGCAATCCTCTTGCCTTGGCCTCCCAAAGTGCTGAAATTACAGGCTGAGCTACCGCATCCAGCCTGCTTTTTTTTTTTAAGTTTTAATTTTAAAGATGTAGGGTACAACTTAGCCTTAGGTATACAAAAGTTCATTATTCAGGCATCCTTGTTGATGAGGTGTGCCCCTCCATCCCCTGGCAGTTTCCCACTCTGCAAATCCCTTTCTTATGGTATTAGATAATTGTTCAAGGTCCACTTGTGAGTGAGACCATGTACTCAGTTCTTTGTTTCTGTGTTAGATCACTCAGTATTATAGACTCTAAGTCCATCCAAGTTGCAGCAAAGTTCTTAATTTTGTCCTTCCTTATGACTGCATAATATTCCATTGTGTATATGTACCACATTTTTTAATCCAGTTCTCCTTTGCTGGGCAGCATGGTTGGTTCCATGTTTTTTCTATTGTGAACAATGTTGCAATAAACATGAGTGTGCAGGTATCTTTTTCAAAGAGTGATCTGATTTCGTCTGTGTATATTACCAGTAGGGGGATTGCAGGGTTGTATGGAAGGTTGATTTTTCGATCTTTTAGGAATTACCAAACTGTTTCCACAGAGGTTGTACTACCTTACACTCCCACCAACAATGTAGAAGATTGTCCCCGCATCTCTCCAGCATCTGTTGTTTTTTGAGTTATTGATATGGCCATCCTGACTGGAGTTAGGTGGTATCTCTCAGTGTGGCTCTGATTTGCCTTTCTTTGATACTAGTGAGGCTGAACATTTTTTTTTCATGTATCTGTTGGCTGCTCATATGTCTTCTTTTGAGAAGTGCCACATCACCTTTTCTATACCCCTCTTGATCTCCTAAATCCTAAATTAATTTTTTCTATACCTGCCATAATAAAGCAAATAGTATTGTCAGTGACAATTTCACTTCAAAGGACAGAGTATCTGACATCGTTAAAAGAATATTGAGATGATCTAAACAGACCAGGCTGACTCTGGTTTTAACTTTGCACTTATTGAGCTGTATGGTGTTGGACAAGGCATGTACCTCAACTATGGGAAATGAATACTTGGATAAATGATTTCTTATATCCTTTCCACTTCTGACTGAAAAAAAAGTGGACCATAATTTTTCCCTATCCGTATATGACACAAAGTCATGCTATAGAGACAAAAGCATGTTTTGAAGCCCCAGAACTTTTCTACTATGTCAATGTGGTGAATTTAAATGTTTTCCAACAAATGTCAATACAAAGGGCAAGGTTATCAGCCATGTCAGGACTCAGTTGCACTACTACTTATGGCTTGACATAGTGGATGGATTAATCAATTTCCTTTAGTCTAAAAGGAAAGTATGTGACCTAATAATTAAGAGCGCAGGCATGGGTCAGACAGACCTGGGTTTGAATCCTACTTCTATGCCTTCTTAGGTGTAAGGCCTGGGAAAATTATCATCCTACCTAAGTCTCAATTCAGGTTTTTCAAGACACAAATATCAGAAAAAGGTGGATAAAAATTGTTATTTCCATCACAAAGTCTTGGACAAGGCATCTACCTCATTTTAAGGATTCACAAAAGTAATGTATATAAAATTCTTACCACATGTCAAGCACTGTGCAACATTTTCAGTAAAGGTTAGCAATAGCCGCTGTCTTCATCACTAATTTTTTTTTTTGAGGCTCTTGTTTTAAATTTTATTTTATTTTAAAATTGTGGGGTACAATTCAGGGTTAGGTATACAAACATTCATTGTGCAGGTACCCTTGTTGATGAGGTGTGCCCCCCCCAGGCAGTTTCCCACTACTGCCAATCCCTTTCTTCTAGTATTATGATAATTATTCAAAGTCCACTTATGAGTGAGAACATGTGATACTCAGCTCTTTGTTTCTGTGTAAGTTCACTCAGTATTATAGACTCTAATCCCATCCAGGTTGCTGTGAAGTTCATAATTTTGTTCTTTTTTATGGCTGTGTAATATTCCATTGTGTATATGTACCACATTTTTTTATCCAGTCCTCTTTTGATGGGCAGCACAGTTGGTTCCTTGATCTTGCTATTGTGAACAAGGCTGCAATAAACATACATGTGCAGGTATCTTTTTTGTAGAGTGATTTGAGTTCTTCCAGGTATATTCCCAGTAGGGGATTGCAGGGTCATATGGAAGGTTGATTTTTAGAACTTTTAGGAATCGCCACACTGTTTTCCACAAAGGCTGTACTAAATAACACTCCTACCAACAGTGTAGAAGTGTTCCCTTTTTGACACATCCTCTCCAGCATCTGTTATTTTTTTGAGTTATTGATGATGGCCATTATGACTGGAGTTAGGTGGTATCTCAGTGTAGTTTTAATTTGCATCTCCTTGCTGACTAGTGAGATTGAATATTTTTTCTGTATCTGTTGGCTGCTAGTACATCTTCTTTTAAGAACTGTCAATTCATTTTTTTTTTTTGCCCACTTTGTAACGCGGCTGTTTGTTTTTTTCTTTTCAGCACATTTGAGTTCCTTGTAGATTCTAGATGTTAGGTTTTTGTCAGACATGGAGCTGGCAAATATTTATTTCCCAGTCTGTAGGCTGTCTCCTTGGTCTCTTGATGGTTTCTTTGGCTTTGCAGAAGTTTGTCAGTTTGATGAACTCCCACCTGTCTATCTTATCTCTTATGGCATGGGCACTTCGGGTCTTGATCAGGAATTGGTTGCCAGTTCCAACTTCCATAAGAGTGTCTCCTGCATTTTCTAAGGTTCTTATGGTTTGAGGTTTTACGTTTAGGTCCCTGATCCATTTAGAGTTAATTTTTGTGTATGGGGATAGGTAGGAGTCCTGTTTCAGTCTTCTGCATATGGTCAGTCAGTTTTCTCGCAACATTTACTGAATAGGTTCTCGTCACACCAGTGGTTGGTGGTGGAGGTTTTGTCGAAGATGAGTTGGTTGAGAAATTGAGGTTTTGCTTCGGGAATCTCATTCTATTCCATTGATCTATATGCCTGCTCTTGTACCAGTACCATGCTGTTTTGATTATTGCAGCATTATAATAGAGTTTAAAGTCTGGGAGTGTGATAACTCCTGCTTTGTTTTTTGTTGCTGTTGTTGTTTGCTGAGAATTGTTTTGGCTGTTCTTGATCATTTATGTTTCCATTTGAATTCCTGTATTACTGTTTCTAGGTCTGAGAAGAATGTTATTGGTAATTTGATGGGTATTGCATTAAATCTGTAGATTGCCTTAGGTAGAATGGTCTCTTAACAATGTTGATTCTTCCAATCCATGAGCATGGAATATTTTTCCACTGTGTGTGTCATCTTTGATTTCTTTGAGTGGTGTTTTGTAGTTTTCTTTATAAAGGTCTTTCAAATCTCTAGTTAGGAAGATGCCTATGTGGCTATTGTGAATGGAATTGTACTTTTTATTTGGGTTTCTGTTTGTTTATTATTAGTGTATAGAAATTTGATGGTCTTTTGCACATTTATTTTATACTCTGAGACTTTTCCAAAGTCCTTTATCAGTGCAAGGAGATTTTTGACAGATTCTCTTGGATTTTCAAGATATAGAATCATGTCATCTGCAAAGAGAAATAACTTGACTTCCTCTTTTCCTACTTGGATGCCCCTGATCACCTTCTCTTCTCTGATTGCTCTAGCTAGGACTTCCAAAACTATGTTGAACGGGAGGGGTGAGAGTGGGCATCCTTATCTTGTTCCAGTGTTCAGGGACATGGTTCCAATTTCTGTTTGTTTAGTAGTATGCAGGCTGTGGGTTTCTCATAGATGGCTCTTACTATTTTGAGGTATATTCCATCTATGCCTAGATGTTCAAGGGTTTTTATCAAGAAGGGGTGCTGGATTTTATCAAAAACTTTTTCTGCATCTAATGATATAATCGTGTGGTTTTTGTTTTTATGTCTGTTGATGGATTTAATTACTTTATGGTCTTATGAATGCTGAACCAGGCTTGCATCCTGGGGATGAAGCCTATTTGGTCCTGATGGATGATTTTTGAGATGTGCTGTTGAATCCGGTTTACTAGGATCTTGTTGAGAATCTTAGCATCTATGTTCATCAAGGATATTGGCCTGTAGTTCTCTTTCTTTGTTGGGTCTTTACCTGGCTTTTGTATCAATGTGATGTTAGCTTCATAAAATGATTTGGGGAGAGTTCCATCTTTCTCAATCACCTGGAATACTTTCAATAGGATTGGTATCAGTTCCTCTTTGTAAGTCTTGTAGAATTCTGCTGGAAAGCCATCTGGTCCAGGACTTTTTTTGTAGGTAATGTTCTTATGACATAGTCAATTTCCTTGATTGCTATTGGTCTATTTAGGGTCTTGATTTCTTCTTGTTTCAACCTAGGGAGGATGTGTGGGTCATAAAGTCTTCCATTTCCTTTAGGTTTTCAAGTTTGTTTCCATACAAGTGTACATAGTAGTCTCTAATGATCTTTTGTATTTCTTCAGGATCAGATGTGACTTCAACTTTTGTGTTTCTGATTGTGTTTATTTGGGCTCTTTCTCTCTTTTTCAGTCTAACTAGAGGACCATCAATCTTGTTTATCCTTTCAAAGAACAAGTTTTTTGTTTTGTTTATTTTTTGTATTAACTTTTTTCTTCTATATCCTTAATTTCAGCTTTATTTTGGTGATTTGGGTTCTTCTGCTGAAGTTAGGGTTTTGGTGGTCTTTCTTTTCCAGTTTTCTTAGGTGACTTGTTAGGCTGTTAGCCTGTGATCTTTCCATTTTCTTCATGTGCATTTGTAGAGATATGAATTCCCCTCTTACTACTGCTTTCATGGCATCCCAGAGGTTTTGGTAAGATGTGTCTTCATTTTCATTTGTTTCCAGGTATCTTTTAATCTCTGTTTTGATTTCCTTGTTGGTCCAGAAGTTGCTTAGCACCATGCTTTTAGCATCCGTCTTTGTGGGTTGGGGTCAACCTTGATGGTGTTGATAATTTATTTTATTCCACTGTGGTCTGAGAAGGTGCATGTCAAAATTTCAATCTTATGAAATTTGTTTATGCTTGATTTATGAACAAGGATGTGGTTGATCTTAGAGTATGTTCCATGGTCGTTGGGTGGAGTATTCTGTAGGTATCAATTAAGTCCATTTGGTCAAGAGTCACATTGAGGTTCCGAGTTTCCTTGCTGATTTTTTGTCCTGTTGATCTGGCTAGAGTTGTGAGTGGGGTATTAAAGTCCCCAGTTATGATTGTGTTACAGTCAATATCTTTTTTAAGTTTGCCTAGAAGCTGCTTTATGAAAGTTGGTGCTCCCACATTGGGTGCATATATGCTTAGAATGGATATTTCTTGTTGATGGATTGAACCTTTTATCATTATGTTGTGACCTTCTGTATCTTTTTAAATACTTGGTAGCTTAAAGGTTATTTTATCTGAATTTAAGATCACAGCTCCTCTTTTCTTTTGTGTTCTGTTCACCTGAAATTTTGCTTCCCATCCTCTTACTTTGAGTCTGTGAGTGTCCTTTCTGGTGAGTTGAATCTATTGGAGGCAATATATTGTTGCCTGATGAAATTTTTATCCATTTTGTCAGTCTATGTCTTTTCAGTGGTGCATTTAGTCCATTCACATTCAGCTTAATTATTGAAATGTGCGAGTTTATGTCATGAGGTTCCTGCAGAGCTGTTGTTGTTCCTTTTTGTTTGTTGTCTTTCCTTTGATTTTTTGGTTGATTCATGTGTGTTTTCAATATTTTTCCTGCACTCTTGTATAGAGCATTGTCGTTCTTTTTTCCTTGTTTTCTGTGTTTAATACTTTCTTAAGTGTTTCCTGGAGAGGTGGTCTGGAGGCAGCATAAGTTCTTAGGGATTGGATGTCTGGGAAAGATTTTAATTCTCCCTCACTGATGAAGCTTAGCTTAACTGGGTATCTTATTCTTGGTTGAAATTGTTATCTTTGAGGACTTTGAAGATTGGGCTCCAAGTTCTCCTAGCCTGAAGTGTCTCTGTAGACAGATCTGCTGCTATTCTAATTGGTCTTCTCCAGTAGGTAGTCTGAACTTTTTCTCTTCCTGCCTTTAAGATTTTTTCTTTTATACCTATTTTGTTTATTATTATGTGTCTAAGAGTTGGTCTTCTCATTTGTAGTCTTTAGGGGTTCTCTGAATCTCTTGTGTTTGAATTTTCACATCACTGATGAGGGAAGTTTTCTTGATTAATTTCATGGAATGTTTGTTTTAGGGTGGTCTCTGCCTCTATTTCTGCCTCAGGAAGTTCAATTACTCTTAGGTTTGGTCTCTTGAAATAATCTTTCATCTCTTGAAGGTTTTGTGCTGTCTTTTTCAGCTTCTTTTCTATGTTTTGAACAGTTTGGTTTAGTTCTATATTTTGGTCCTCAGGCTCTGAGATTCTTTCTTCTGCTTGGCTAATTCTGCTTTCCATGCTTATCAGTTTGTTATTTATTTCATTCACAGTATTCTTTACTGCCGTTATCTCAGTTATCAACTCCTTCCTATTTTCCTCTTGTCTCTCCTCAATTCTCTTTATTCTCTCTATTAATGTCTTGATGTCTGGGTTTGTAGTATGTGATCAGTCATTCTGGGGGCTCTTCATTATTTGTGTTCCGAAGTCTGTTTTCTCAGTGTCTGGCCTCCCAGGAGTCTGTGTGAGACCTATATTCTTCTTTTGTTTTTTCTTCATTTGTGTAGATTTTCCTCCCCATTTTTCCTTTTTTTCCCCCTCTTCTTTAATGCTGTCTTTCAGGGATTGTGGGATTTATTTTGCTTCTGTTTGCTCAATCTCCTATTATTCCTTATGTGAATTCTCTAGCTTTGTTCAATTCTGAAGCTGGACTGTGTGTTAGGGGGGTAAGTTTTTTTGCAGTTTTGAGGTTTAATTGAGGGGAGAGCTGTGAGTCAAAAACTATCTACAGATCCCAGTATCCCCTGACAGGTTTATGGATACCTGGCACCTGCTTCCCACTGCTTTGCAATCTGCTCATGCAATGGGGTTTAGGTTTGCTCCCTGAAAGCAGAATAAGGTAAGAAAAAAGGGAAACTAATGGAATAGAGAAGGAGGGGAGGGGATGACAAAGGTGGAGAGAGAGAAGAGTGAGAGGGAAAATAGACAAACATGCCGACTAACAAATGAAAAGAGACACACAGACAGAAAAGAGTAAAAAAAAAACCTAAGACATACAGACAATCATACAGACACACAAGCCAACCCACTTCCTTACTGATGTACTATTCTCCTACACAAATATGAAGTCTTAGGTCCCAAGTTGGAGGCTGGGCAGAGCTGGGAGGAGCTGGGCAAATCAGTGCAGGTCTCTGCCTGGTCTCGGGGCTCCAGCTGATCTTGGCCAGGGACCAAGCCAGGGGAAGTGGAGTGCAAGATAGCTGGGCACTGCAGGTCAGTTTGGTGTGGGCCGACTTCAGGTGAGCAGGGTGGTGCAGCCGGGGAGGGAACACGGAGCTCCATGGGGCCGGGAGCCAAGGGCCACCACAGGCGGGGTGAGAGGGGGTGGCAGCAATGGCAGAGCAATGCATGGGGCTGGCATCCTCCTGCCCACAGGTCTGCTCAGCTGACTGAAGAGCAAGCTGGCAGTGGCGGGAGCAGCAGCCACTTTAGGTCCCAATTTGGAGGCTTGGTGGAGCTGGGCACAGCTGGGCAGGGCAATGCAAGTCTCTGCCTGGTCTTGGGGCTCCAGCTGATCTCTGGTCCCAGGTGGCCAGGAGCCAAACTGGGAGAGGCAGAGCGTGAGACAGGCACTGCAGATCGGCCTGGCACGGGGGCAGCTCCTGGAAGGTTGGGGCAGTGCAGCCAGGGAGGGAGCCTGGAACTCCAAGGGCCAGGAGCCGGGGGCCACCCTGGGGGTGGGGTGGGACAGCGGCAGCAATGGCAGAGCAGTTCATGGAGCCAGCTTCCTCTGGCCTGCAGGCTTGCGTGGCTGACCAAAGAGCAAGCCGGCAGCAGCAGGAGCAGCAGCCACCTGGGGGAAAGTGAGAGCTTCTATGGACACTCACCTTCGTGGAGACTCCCACAGTCCAACCTTTTCTGTTGCCATCTTGCCGGAAGTCTCCATCACTAATTTCTTAACGTGCAAGACATTTCTCAGGAAACAAAAAAGAGTCACAAATGAACTCTTCAGAAGTGACTCATGTCCACTAACCCAAAACGTTCTTTAGGCTAGTTAGGAATGACCTGCTTTCTCTTTCCAAGGAAGTATCTTAGAAGCACACAGAGCCTCTGTACCTGTGGAAATAAGGCTCTGGGATACATTTTCTGGGGCCAAGGCAGCTGCCATCTATCCCTACAACAAACACTCCATGGTGCTAGTGGAAATTTAATCTATGTGACCTTTGGTACTTAAACTGAGCCCTGTGTCCTAGCCGCAGTCATGGTTCATTATCCCAGGCTCCAATCAACTCTTTGAACTGTTATTACCTCGATCTATCTATTTAGATCCTATAAAGTGGTTGAAGGTGTTTGCAGAGAAAACTGCTGGAAACCCTAGGCATAATTAAACACCAGAGATTCACTGGGAATCAGAGGAGCTTCAGGTCACAAGTCGCCACAGTGACTGTTTATATGCTATTTCACAGAATATTCATTTTTATTTCACAGAGGCAGAAATATCCCTTTGCGAGAAAGCATGCGTGCCTTCATCACTCAGCCAAATTATTTCTTTTGATAACCGAGAGACAGAGAATTGGAGAGAAGAAGCTTGAAGGTGTGTGTTGATTAATGATTAGCTACATAGACCATAAGGTCTTCTACCCAGCGGCAGGGGGCAGAGAAGGATAATAGCAGGAAAAGTCCCCTTTAGTCTCATTGGGTAATAGATAGCTGCAGAGTCACTTTTCGACAAGGATTTTTGTTGTTGCTGTGTGTTTGAGTTTGGTTTAATTTGGTTCAGATTGATAGAGCTTGGTTTGACTTTTGTTTGGTTTATTTTTGCGGTATGTAAGTACACTGTCTACTTAAATTATCTCCTTCCCACCTGCTTTTCTCCTCACATAGTGTGCACCAATGTTTTGAGCTCTGTGTCAGACACATTTGTTTATGTTACCTTTCAAGCTCTCTTTTTCCAACTTTGTTCAATGGAGTCATAACACTTACCTCACAAGATTATGGAGAGGTTGAAGTAACTTGCCAAAGGATGCGAAATAAAAGAGACAGAGCCAGGATTTATATCTACACCCTTCCTCTTTCAATCACAGAGAGGTAGATTTCACACAGAAATAGGAAACAAACAAGAACACCTTTCCTAATTGCATATATTCACATCATAGGACTTAACATGTCTGAAGGTAATTAAGCAGGAGGTTCTGCAAAGTCCCTAACCAGAGACTGGATGTGAAATGGAATGGGAAAACACACTAGAAGTCTAAATGATGAGAGTTAAGTCATCTATTCTTGGAACTTTCACAGTAGCCAGCACAGAGCCTAGGTACAGAGGCTGATCATGTGTCAGATCAGGTTGATTGGCAGCGGTTGCCTGAAATTCTGTCTTGGCAAGAATCCTAGAGTCTCTGAGTAGTTCAGTGGAGAAGAGTTTCCTAATCAAAACTCTTAGCCTGGTATTCAGAGTAGCACAGGGCCAGAAGCCCGTAAGAGTCACTAATTCACCCATGGGCAAAGTAATAGACCCTCCTTGAAAGGAAGTCCCAGGCTAATACCATAGCCTCAGAGACATCCCCAGCTCTGCCTCCTATTTGCCTTTTCAAGCGAACCCTCCCACTTCTCCACCTTATTCATCTCATCTTGTCTTTCTTTTCTTTGTTTTAGGACCACATTTCTTCCTTCCCCCTAAGACTAGAAGACTCTTTATATTATCCCCTTGGATAGGGCATGCATTAGACAAGTTCATTTGATCACAGACTTTGTCCAGACCACCTCTTTTGTTCTCTTCTTTTCTCCTGCTAATGACACCAACTTGAGTTGCCCTCTTGCTGTATGCTACCATCATGAGCCATCCCTAATTTAGTCCTAGTCAAGCCTCAGCCCCACTCTTGACTCTAAGCCCTCCGCTTAGTAGGAAGGGGAGTAGAAAATTCTCAACTCTCTTCTCCAACCTTACCCCCTGCTTCTCATTAGTACATGGCCTGTACTCCAGTCACCCATTTTTTCTTCCAATAAATCACAATTGCAAGCCTTTGCTCTATCTAGTCTATCTTACTGGCTACAAACACCCCTTCTCCACTCCTTTATCTATCAAAATTCTATTTGTTCTCCACAATGCCGCTTAATCCCAACCGCCATCATAAATCATTTCCCAATTACTGCATGTTCATTCTACTGTTACTTACTTCCTAGAAAATTTTTCCAAAACATGTTTCTACCTGTTAAGAAGCCAATGGTTTCTAGACCTGGCACTGAAAACAGTGGGTAGATTCCAATCTGCAACCAGCAAAGTCTCTTTCTTAAGCAGCTCACTGTCTGTGAGGAGGTGAGAAACATACACATGTGCAGAAAACATTTATACACATTTTAAAAAGGCTTAAATAACCACTGATACACAATTGTGTCAAGTTACTGTGTGTTTCCTGGGAAAGAGAAGAAATACCTGGTCAGAATAAGAGGAAGGAATCAAGAGGAACACTAGGAAATGATTGCTCCTGGAGTGCCTTGGCCACAAACAACCAGGAAAGAATTACTGAGAACACAGAGTCATTAAAGACCAAAAATAAATAAAATTTAGGTCCCAATCCCTGCCTCCTTATACCATATTCTTCCCACTTTATCCCATGGGAGTCTTAGCTCATTGTTTGGAAACACCTATTTAGTGGGTCAGTGTGACCCACTTGTCACTTCTTAATCTTTTGCCCTTAGGCAATGGGAGCTGAGCCAAGGGGGGCAATGCTAGCTACATTTATAAACCTCCTCGTTCCTCCTACCCTGCCACACCCACACACAGCAGTTGCCAATTTTAAAATGAAGGACGATGTAATAAAATTTGTTGATGTATCCCAATACATCAAAATCTCTATTAATTGTAGTAGTTCAGGTGGCAATGGCTGAATTCATCATGCTGCATGGTAGTTTTTACTTAAGGCAATGTCAAAGACAGAAATATCTTCTGAATCTTCAAAAATAATTCCTCCTTCATTTAGTCTCCTCCAACTGCATCTGCCTCTTTGCAGCTCCTCAAACACTCCAGGCACATGAGTCTCAGAACAAATGAACTTGTTCCCTCTGCCTACATAGCTCATTCATGTGCTGGATTTTCTCTGTTCTTTGTCCCTCCAGATCACTCTCTACATCTCAGTTTCAGGAAGAAACTGGGGCACACAAAAACTATGGGGTAGCAACAGCAGATTCCTCTACCTTCTGATTGCTAGTTGTGTTCATTCAATAGGAAACATTGGCAAGACATAAAGGTTAGGGAGAAAGAAAGCTGTGATATTTCTTCCCTCAGCTCTCTCCCTTCCAGCCTCAATTATACAGTAGCTACGACCCTCCACTCGAGGTACAGCTCATGCCAAGCAAATCCTCTCCCATACCTACAACTGCCATTGGGTAACTTCAAGCCTTGGTATGTAATTGTTTCCTGCAGATTGTAGTTTTTGAGGGCTTCACCATTTCTCATAGGTTTTCTTCACTATATTCTCACTTTTGGCAACCTCCTTTTCATTAACCTTTCTTTAGATACTCCTTTGAGTTGGTTAACTCTTTCCTGCAGAAACTCTCTAAGACACTATCTTTAAATCCTTGTACAGATATGCCTTGCTCATGAAGTCTTGCCTTGCTACTTTATTAAAAATTGTAGTTCTTTTGCAAAATAGTTTATAGAATCAGGCTTATTTAACCTGAAGATCTAGAGGGAAGGGAAGTGTCAGCTGATGGAGCAGTACTGTCAGTTTGTCTCCATTTCCAACAGGAAGAGAGAATATGAAGTCAACGAAAAGTAAAAAAGATTTAGGCAGGACCTTGAGAAGGTCTTGAGGACCACAAATATTGGCAGATCTTGAATGGGTAATGAGAGAGGATGTGGAGATTCTGGGAAGCCACCCCCAAACCAGAACCTTCTATTCTACATAAGTAGAGGCTCAGAGGAAAAATGTCACCCAGATGGAAAGATCTTAGATATGTATATGCCCACTTCATGCAAGAAAGCATCCACTGGGCCATCTTCATTAAGATTTCAGATTGAGCAGAAGGTCCCTCTCAGAGGGAGATTCAGAAGGAGGATATGAGTTTACTTGAATTCCTGAGGAAGCCACTTCCAGCATGGAGAGCACACTCTGAATTCCACTTAACTTCTCAAAAACTGAAAAGTGCAGACCAGACACCACATGTCTGAGACTATCATAAATGGTCTGGAATATCTCAAGTTTATCATTTTGTTAATACCTTACTCCTATTTTATTGATCAGAAAAGAGCCTAGGAGCTTCTTTCTGTGGTCAATAGGAAGTATTTTTGTTAACTGCACCTCTTTCTACAGGCCTCTGTGCTGGAAAGGATAGAATAGTTAAGTTACCATGAAATGAGAGAGCAGGTTGTGCACATGTGGAAGAAGACCTGGTAAGTTCTTACTCAGAGATACGCAGAGATGAAAATAAAGGTGGGTAAGTGTCATGTATTTTCAGCCAGAGTTTTGTATTGTAGAGCCTCTTTAAAAATTCTTTTTGTTTTCTAAGCTTAAAAGGATATATAACTAAAAAGACAATTTAAATTTTAAAATTACAGAGACATCTTTAAAGAAGTGACAAGTTTGGCAGACCCTTATCTTTCTCCTCTTCATCCTGAGTGTATCACTGTGCTCAGCCAAAACCAGAGGAGGGATACCAAATAGCCAAGCATTTACTCTTTTATTCATCCACTTATCCAGCTAATATTCATGAAATGTCCACCATGTGCCAGACACTAGCCATATATTGTGAACAAAATAGACACACTTTATACCTTCTGGTCACTTACCTACTGGAGTGGGGGTGGGGACACAACATCAATAAGGGTACCTGATCTCAAACCAAGCAAAGTGGGGACCAAAGGGAGGCCCAAACTTTACCTGTACAACGTCCACTTGTATACCTAATCTTGAATCGTGCCCCACATCTTTAAAATAAAATATATTTAAAAAGAAAGAATAAAAATGAGAAAGTGAGAATCCCTAGCCTCATCCATATGTAGCCACTGGCAAACAGAGCACAGTTCCTCACTACTTAAGCAGCCTTTTAGAGCTCCTGACCTCTGGAGAGACATTATAATGACAGATAAGAAGCCTATGGATGTCTGATTTGAATCTACCACAGACTTCTTTTAGATCAAAGATTGACAGATGGTTCTACCCTGCATGGACACATCACAGTCTCATAAAACACACACACACACACACACACACACACACACACACACTTTACTTCTCACACTTAAGGTTGTTCTCCTGGAAGCAAAGAAACCCTACTTTCACATTGTTGCCCTAGAGACTCTTCGTTACTTCGTTACAAACTTGGTAAAGCAATCAAAACCAAAGTAAAATTAAAAAGCCAATTCTGGGAGCTGAAAGAGGGGGCCCTCCCTCTTGGATGGCTCAGCACATGCACACTGAAAAGAGATGTCTCTTCTCCTGATAATCCAAAGGGCCAGGGATCTGAGCAGAGCTGGGTCTCTCCAGCCTAAAGGAACATATTCTGCTCAGAGATGTTCCTCTCTTTTTTCCTCATAAGAAAAGCCAAGAGTTGAATTCAGAAATAGGCCAGGTGTTCGAGGCCCAGGTTCAACATAAATCTGGAATGATTATATCAAGCAGCTCCAGGAATTGTTCCCAAGGTGACATTAGGATTCCTACATGACTCTCCTCTCTGACAGGCAACTGTGTCTCCAGAGCACATCAGGGACACTTGACAATGAACAATTGAATTGATCTGCTCAGGGGAGAGCAAACAAAGGCTGCTTTCAGTAGGAAATTCCTCTCCCTTATGTATTTGCTTCCTAGCCAATCAAGTGTCAACTATGGTACATTAATCTAAGCATTTCCAATGCAAGATTACTCACTCCAGGAAATAAAGACAGGTACCTCATTACCAGGTGGTAAAAGGAATCTAGCTAATGCCAAAGGCTGGCCACCACCCAAAAATATTTCCAACCTGCTTTGGTGACAGCAACTCCAAAGACTGATTTACTTTGCTCCCATCACACAAGCTCCTGATAAGACAGACTTGAGACCAAACCCCATTCTGACACTTACTGACTGAATCTGTGGTCAAGTTACCTATTTAATCTGAGCTTCAAAGTCTTACTATATAGAATGGGAGTGAAAGCACTGGCCTCATGATGGTTATATTAGTTAAATGACAAATGTAGGTAAAGCATCTAACACAAGCATGCAGTAAGGGTTCAATAGATGTTAGTCCTTCCCATTCACCTCTCTTCCCCACCACAGAAAATTGAGTAGTTCACCCAGACCTGAGACAGCCCCATCTGTGCAACCTGCCTGTTGCCCTCTAAGGCCTGGAACCAAGATCCTGAGATGGTGGCCAGAGGTTTTTACCTCGTTTTTGCACATCTGGTTAGTAGCGCCTCCAAAAGCCTTTAAAGCAACAAAAGAAATTGAGGTGAACAATAACAGCATTAGAAGTGTCAATTGACTTAACAATTAACTTAAGAACACAAGCAGCAAGTTGTTCTCCACAAAACCAGATGTAGTATATTTACTCACCAAATCCCCCTTCAGCAAGAGATTCAGAAACTCTTATGGTCTCAGGCAGCTAATGCTTAATGTAAACTCCCAGTCCTGATCCAGACACTGCATGTGGTAACGCAAGCTGAACCCTGCATTGCATATGGTAATGTAGGTTGGACCCTGCTTATGTAGAAGCCCAAATCCAGTCCAGTGTCCACTTGCTAAGGCAAGAATTCTGACTCCAGGTTTTGACTGCTCAGAGGAAGGGGCAGCTCTTCCTACTGTGCACAAAGGCGCTATATAGGCCAGTGGCAGCTCTGGTCCTGAACACAATCAGGATCCTCTCTTCATAAGTATTGTCCCCTCCGCTTGACTTTTGTGTCCACTTCCTGTTTTCATGTGGGCCAATTTTCTTCAGGAGTTTTGGGGTTCTTGGCCTTCCCTCTATTTTGGCTTGAAGCTGTTATTTTTCAGTGAAGAAACTTGTCACCCATTGCACACACAAAAAATCCTGCTGCTCTCTATCTATGTGCTATGATATGTCTACTCTACCTCAGGGCTTTCTCACACTGTTCCCTCAGCCTAGAATCAACACGTCCTGTGTCTGAATACATCTCACCTTTCATCTCACTTTTGGCTTAAACATCAGCTCATCAGAGGGGTCTTTCCAAGTACCCAAATATAAATGGATATCCTTCTTACCCACACTATTCTCTGTCACCTTACTGTTTGTGATAAGTACCATGAAATAGACAAAATAATTTATATTAATGCATTCATGACTTGTTAATTTTCTGTCCTCTGATTTAAGCTCTAAACTCCCTAAAGAAAGCAGTCATGTCTGTTTTAGTCACCAATTAACTAGTACATTCCCTAGCATAGGGAATTGAAGAATAAATGCCAGGATCACTCTTCCTCCAGATCTCTTTTCTGGGCTGCTCTGTATCCACTTTTAAGGCAGTCCACTCTCCTTGGACCAAATGAGATGTGACTCTAGCAAACAAGCAACCAAACTCTTGGGAGTCCTCTCCACTGTGCCAGTCAAGCTCAGACGGGAAAATAAAGCACTCATAGCTTGAAAAGAAGAGGTCTTTAGCTGAATTAGAGTTTACTGAAATACAGGAGGTACTGGGCAAGTGAAGTCAGAGAATCCAAGAAATGACTAACCAGCCATTCTAAAGGGCACCTGGTACAAGTGGATGAGTTAGAGACTTCAGAAGGGAGGGGTTTTTATACAGACCGGACAACTTTTGTTCAGTACAAAGTCTTGTTTTAATCCTCACTCATCTGGTACAGTTGAACAAGGGGCAACAACTGAAGGCAGTTGTGAAAAGAAAACAGAAAAAGATTGGTTGTCTCCTGTGAGTCAGTTTCCCTCTTAATAGAATGTCTCCCTCTGAAGTGCGAGAAGCCAAACACACCTAGCTTGAAGATCTTGAAGGAGGAATTCGTGAAAAAGTCTGTGAAGCTATTCCCTTTGTGGGTCAACTCCAAGTGGCCAGTGTTGGGCCTGGTGCTATTGATGAGGGTTAGTAGTTGGCAAGATGAGACAAGCTAGGACCCACTGGGCATGTGGGCATCCTTCTGTCACCCTGGATGGACAATAGTCATTGTCCACAAAGAGTGAGTATCTGCTGTTTCACTACCACCTTCTAAATCCACACAAACTTCTCTTCAGGCCTTCTCAACAATGAAAGGGATTCTGGAAACACAGCTCTAGTTTTGACTTTCTAGTTTGTTGAAACTGCCCAACAAACCCAACTTGCTCAGTCAATGCCACTGCTTCTCTGAGGACAGCTCTCTCTAAGGGTTCTGCTGACCCCGTGGCTCCTTGGGCAGACCTAACCACACACTGACCAGTAAATATCTTTCCCGACCTCCTTCCAGAGCTTCTCTGACCACATACCGCTGTGATTCTGCTCAGTGACTGAGCCCCACTAACTGATGACCGAGCCCCACTGAGGGCAGAAGGGGCTTATCTCACCCTTGTGATTTGTAGAAAGAAGAAATAGCATCTGTGCAAAGTACATCCAGAAAGACTGAAACAAAGGAACTTACTGACTACCAGAGAGACAACTTATCTTTTCCTGTTTCTTCTTGTTTTCTCTTCACAACTGCTTCTTAGCTGTACCAGGTGAGCAAGGATTAAATCTGCACTCTGTTGATCAAATGTTTTCCTGGTCTGTATTTAAAAACTCTTTCCTTTTGTAGCTTCCGATTTAACTTCACCTCTCAACCCCACCCTCACCAGGTATGGCATGGTCTCTCTGGCAGGAAGGACTGGACAAGCCAAGCCTCAAGCACCTGTCTGGTGACCTCCCCCTGCTTTGTTTGCAAGTCACTCTTCAGCCCTTGGGATTTTCTACCTATTTTCCAGTCCTCCCCTTCAGCTATTGGGTCTCCTCTCCTGTCTTTCTCCCTGGCCTCCTCTAGGGCACCTCAGTGCTCTGCAACAAATGAGAGCTTCTAAGGCAGCCAAGCACCCTGCTTCTTTCCTTTCCCAGGCAACTGTCACATCCCCACTGGTCTTCTCTGGAGGTGAGAGCTGTTAGCCCATCACTCCACTCCAAAATGTAGATTGCAGGCGGTCTCCTGCCTGAGAAAAACAATTAACACGAAATACAAAGATCACTGTCTGCCACATTGACAAATCTCTCCAGCTTACATGTATCTCGCCCAACAATTTATGCCTTCACAATGTCAAGCTGTTCAAATGCTTCCTCTTTTCCCTAAAGGGACTGACAGGTGATTATTGGCACTGCTTGGGACATTTGTTATTAAAACCAGAGCTGTCAGCAGCAATATCCCTTCAGAAGAGCTGATGTCATGGGCAAGGGTCTGCACATTTATCTTTCCTTGCCCCACCAAAGTGAAGACTCATGACTTCTTTTCAGTGAAAAGGAAACAAGATTCAAAACCACTTTTTTAGCCTTATGCTGTGCATGCTTTGTTTCTCTTTTCTGAGAAGTCCAATATGACTGACTATCCACTGAAGAAATCTTCTTAGATTGTCACAACTATGGGGTTTGGTCTGAACTTGATGCCTCAGCCTGTAATCCCAGCATTTTGGGAAGCCAAGGTGAGTGAATTGCCTGGGCCTGTAGGTTCAAGACCAGCCCGGGCAACTTGGCGAGATCTCATCTCTACAATAAAATAAAAAATTAGCTGGGCATGGTAGCATGAGCTTGTAGTTCCAGCTACTTGGAAGGCTGAGGCAGAAGGATTGCTGGCGCTCAGCAGGTTGATGTTGGGGTGGCCGTTAGTGTGCCACTACACCCCAGCCTGGGTGACAGAGTGAGACTCCAACTCAAAAACAAAAACAAAAACAAAAAAACTATAGTGTTTGGAGCAGGGGAACTGCTAGTATATAGTGGGTAGAGGCCAGGAATGTTGCTAAACATCCTATGATGCACAGGACATGCCCATAAAAAAAGAATTATCTGGCACAGAATTTCCATAGTGTTGAGGTTGAGAAGCATTGCAAATAACCCATTGCAGGTTGGCCTCTCCCACATTCTGCTTCAAGTATCCCAGAGTGTTGCTTCAAAGCAAAATGGCATTTGGAAAACAAGAGAAAGAATGGGCCAAGATGGATGAGTCACTACTTGTTCTCTCCCATACCTCCAAGAAACAGCCATCATACAGCAAGAGATAGAACACTTTATCAAATATAAGCTATACCATTTGTTATTCACCACCTGAAGGCTCAGTTTCCTTATCTATAAAATGTGACCATAAGTCATGGCTGCCCTACCTGGCTCACGAGGTTATTGCATCACTTAGCAGAGCATGGCATATTGGAAAGTTTGCTGGAGCTCCAGGGATTTTAAGTGATAATTGGAAGGGTGCATTTTGGTAATGATAAAGTGAAAAGAAGTCTTGTCTTAGCAACTGGCACAAGAATTCCTGCTGAAGAGAGAATTCTTTCTTGCCCTCTCTCTTTCTCCTGGTCTTTTGAAAAAAAATATTTTAAAAGTATGAGTACACTTCAGGCAGAGAATCGCCAACATTTCAGAGGAGAATTATCAAATTGCTCTACAACAGACAAAGAAAGAAATATGTTGATCCTCACAAGGTGGATCCAGCTAAAACTCGGTGGGGTCAAGAACTTCATGGAATGAGGAGCCCAAAGGATTTCTTAAAATAGTGATGCCAACTTTTCCATTTGAGTTTGTTTGGGATGATGTATATAAATCTATCTACCATCTTGTTCCCAAATTATCGTTTCGCATGAATGCTTTGGAAATATGAGTCTGTTTGTACTTACGCAAGTCTATTTTGTGCTGAGTTTCACATCTGAGTCAACACAATGGGAGGTAAAAGCAAGATACATGGACACAGGAACCCAACAGCCAAGCTATGAGCATGTAAGCTATGCCCTACATGCGCGCGCACACACACACACACACAAACAACCACAGGGATGAGGCAGGGAACAGATTCACAGACTTCTTGAGAAAAATTACAAAAGAGTAAGGAATAAAATGTTTAAGTCAACATTACCTATAGCATAAGGGACAGAAGGGAACCCTGCTCAACTCTGGGTGTATTGCTAGCATCAGAGTGGAATCTTTGTTATTCTTAGTGTCTAGTCCTAGCCTAGTCCTTGATCTCTGATGCATTGCTCCCCACCACTGCCAGTTGCTAAGGATGGGTTGCTGCATCCCAAAGTAGGATGAGATGCCTACTTTGTCAGCAACAAAAACTTTCAAAACACATCTAACCAAAAGTGGCACATGGTATTTTCTCAGGGCAGAGAGTGTCTCCCTACCTGAAGAAGGAATGAAGAAATTCTTGAACCTAAAAATTGCTTCTTCTCCCCTATCAACTTTGGATAGATTTGATACTTGTGATTTTGTCAAAGGAGATACTATTGGTGTTAATTGGATAGTAGATAAAACAACGTTTTTTTAGGAAAAAAATGTTTTTAAAAGATCAACACTCATTAGCTTAGTTCTTCATTAAGTAAAGTATATGTGGAAGGGAATAATTAGTGAAGCTAAGTGTGGCTTCACAAAGGACCGGGGGGAATCCAGTGAAATGTCTTGACATTCACCAAGAGCAATATGTTCATTGCTTCTGCAACTAATTATAATTAGTAAGTGAAGGAACATATGTACAGTCTCCATGTGCAATTAATCACATGCCGTTATCACTGTAGATACAGGTTGCTGAGTGACAGCATACCCCTGCCTTATGCTGTGCCTCTGCATGTCTGTGCAGTTCCTGCTGTTCCTACTCTATTTCTTATCTCCCTTGTACCTGTGTTTGCACTCTTGCGCATTTTAGTACTGTCTTTCTGGGGCAGGGTTTCATAACCATGTCCCCACTAAGACACACACCTACAATCTTTCTGGCATAAAATACACACTTGGTAACTATTTAATAAATGAACAATAGAAGATATCTTCTCCCATTTGTATAGATTACAAAGGCCATTGACCCTTTGAGAGCCACCTAAATGGTACCAGAATGAGGCTTCAGGTCTAGCAGTGGTGGCTTCCTTGATTGAATGAACAAGATGACCTCTGAAGAGAGTCCCCTACCTCTTTTTCTGGCACAATCTTCTCAAGCGTGAATTTGAATGGTCAGACACTTGCTTTTTTGTTGCTGTCACTGTTGCCTTTACATTATATCTCCCACTACCACCAAGAGAAATGTGCTTACTTGTTTCTTCATTGATTTTGCAAATCTTAGACTAGCAAAGATGATAAAGCCCCAGAAAAAGATTAGATCTTGATCCCTTTGTTTCCTGGACTCTTTAAAAGTTATTTCAATGTCAGAGTATAAAAAATCTTAAATATTGAAGTGTTCCAGAGTTCAGTTTGGATCCAGAGTTTTTCTGACTTGTATGTCTTGAGGAATCTCATGTGGCAATAAAAATCTTCTAAGTTTCTGACAGTCAAATGAGTCTGTAGTCTTCTAAGATACTTTATTACCTCAAAAAATTCATGATTATTTCATTTGTTACAACAGAAGCTATATGAAGAAATCCACAAATTCAGTGGCTCAGTATTTGGAAATTTATTGCTTTCTCACATGCCAGTCCAGGGCAGCTGGCCAACATCTGCATGAAATCATCTGGGGAAACAGGCACGCAAGAAGGCTCTGTTATTTGCAGTATATGACTTCCAAGGTTGTCTGGCATTGCCTTTTCAGCCAGTGGAGAAGAAAGAGTGAAGTTGATAGCGAGATATTTTATTTTAAGTAAGGGACACAGAAGTTGCACCCATCATTTTTGCTCAAACTCCAGTAGGAAGAACTCAGTGACACCAAACTGCAAGTATGGCTGGGACATGCCATCTCTCTCTGGGTTCACTTTTTTATATCCAGGAAAAAGAAAGAATGGATTGAAGTGGAGGACAAATACTAATAAGATATAAAGATATAAAATTAGGGCTGGTTTTAGAGCCCTAAAATATTTAATAAAAGCAGCTTAAACTTGACCATTTTAGTTAAATGTAGACACATGCCACATAGTATAACTACCCTTCCATCACTCTATCACAAGCTCTTTGAGGCAAGAATTGATATAGTGCCTAGCACACAGAAAGAAAGCACTAAGTAAACATTTGAGACTTGAATGATTGAATGGATTAATGAATAAATGCAGTATCACCTGGATCCCAAATTGACTTAGGTCTAGTTTTGTTTGGAGGACCTATTTTTAAATCTTAAGATTCTTCTTCCAGTTCCATACTTCAGCTGCCTCTGAATAAATTGGGACCCAAGACTAATAACCTGAAAGTCCCTTAACAATTCATTGAGTCTGAAGGCTTCTGGACTATACCTATCTCTCTATCCAATTGGTCTCTGAGTCCCGGTGTCACTTTGGCTTCTTTCTCTCCTCAACTTTATTAACATTTAAATTTGATCTAGAAAATCTTATGGTAGCAGTACAATACCTGGAAGTGCTTCAAGTATTAAGATTAAAAGAAAATCAGATCAAAATAAAACACAGTAAGGCTTTATATCAAACACAAGGGAAGAAGAAAGGATAAAGACACTTACTGGGTATCTATTGCATAAGGAGTGTGAAAATTACCAGGAGAAATTCTAAGTATCCAGAATATTTACACCAACCCAAGGAGGTAATTGCTATTGTCTCTAATTTACAGGCAAAAACAAAAAGGCTCAGAGAGGCTAATGACTTGCCCCAGACCACCAGTTAGTAAGAGACAAGGCAATTCAGATACAGAACTATCCAGATGATTCAGTTAAATTCTCACTAAATAAAACCATTCACTGAAGGCCAACAAATCCAGAGCTCATTTCACATCAGAGTTGACTTGTGTAACTTGTTAAGGTTTCAACTCATCATTTTGTGGCATGTCACTTTTTCTTAAGGCCAAAGGGAAAAAAAATGACTCTACAAAAATGGCCCAAACTGAGTGTAATTAGAGACCTTAGATCCAGTCTCTAAGGATTTTACTGAAAGGCTGAAAATAATCACATAAACCTTTCTCACCTGTCAGCAGAGTCTCTACTACACCAGGAGAGTTTGGGGTCACATCACAGAGTATAGCATGAGCAAGACATTTTTCAATGATTGACTCAAGAATGACAGATAACAGCTTCTCAGCTAAGGAGATGCCTTTAGGAAGCTGACAACCCCATTATTTCAAAAGAAAGTCAACCAGGCAGACTAACAAATCTTGTTCTTACCTTACTTAGGAAACTATTGACTTGCTAGAAATGCCCACTGCATAGGAGATAATAAGAACAAGAAATCAAACAAATCATATCTGACTGGGTAATTAGATACAGTTCTTGAGGTCAAAACATGCACATTATTCTCAAATACATGTGCAATGGTGCTTTTTTAAAAAGGAGAAAGAGAGAAACAGCATGTGGGGCTGATTCTAATGGAAATAGGGCTTAGGACTAATAAGCCAACATCCCACTAATATGTCAAGGAATCTTTTGCCTTCTAAATCTAGATTAAGGATGGCAAATATTTGACATATGTGCTTCATATCCATATCCTTAGCAGTAATAATTTATGAAATATAACCAGACTTCAGAATTCTTCTCAACATAGTAATCCCTCAGTCAGTAACAATCAATCTTCTTTTCTGAGTTATCAAAATAAAAACCTAATTGTCACCATTGCCTAAATCAATTTCTTATAAGGTGATTTTGAAGAAGAGAAACGAGAATCACCTTAAAATGAAGAGAAGCCTGAGAAAGTGTAAGTGAAGGGAAAAAGCTACCCTCCTGCAGATCAGTCAATAGTTGCAAAGCATAACTGGATAGTTCTCATAATTCTCAACCTCCTAGCAAAGTCCAAAGAGACAGCCACGAGGTTTTCTCCCTGTCTGTCTAAAACATAGACAACACCAAGAGTGTGTCTTGTAGTGCTTGAAGCATTGAAGATAAACCAGAGAGATTCATCACAATATTTACATTCTCTTAAAGTTGTTTTCTAACCCACCTGAGGTAAACTGATGACAAGCTGAGTCGCCTTTTCTCATTCAAAGGATTTTTTTCTTGTCCCACCATTTTTCTTTTACACATGTTTCTCTCATTCACAGAGTTCTGCTTTTTAAATGGTAGCTGAGTCAACATTTTGCTTTGTTCCTTCTAATCAATTCCCTCTAATCTCTGAAGTCAACACGTTTCAAATGGTTCCATGTACCAAAAGAACTTCAAAAAAATTTTTAAACTTAACAATAATGTCCTCTAAAGCCAGTGACAAAATTTGTGCTAATCTCCAACAGTCCAATCCTGTACTTGAAGTGTAACCTGTAAATCAGCACCATTAGCATCACTGAGTGTCAGAAATGCAAACCATGAGGTCCCATTTAAGGCCAGCTAAATCAGACTCTGCCTTTTGCAAGATTCTCGGGTGATGCAATGTTCATTAATGTTTAAGAACACAGAGATTGTTCTGTCTTACATATCTAATTCTTATGTCTCTGCGTCTTCTTTACTCTGGTGGAGTAAGCAATGTCAATGGTTTGTCAACCAGTTGCCCAGACCATAGAAGATTAAAAGGTACAAATTTGAAAGAAAAGACGCAGCAGATAATTAGAACCAAAAACAAGAGAAAGAGAACAAGAGTTAAGAGAAGAGAAAATTATGAGCACACAAATGAGCATAAACATACACCAAAAACTGCATTATCAGAGAACTATAATGGAGCTCCTAATTAGCACTGTAAGTCAAATGCAGTGCCCTGTTTACTATCATTCAAACAAATACTTATAAGCTCTTACTGATTAAATCAAAAGTTTGCCTATGATGTCTGCCTCCTTTTTAAGAAACTAGGGAAGTTATTCTCAAAATTAAAATAATTGCTATTACTTAGGACTCTGAAATATGTTAAATGTGTGCTAAATGTATTTTTTTAGAAATTTAAGTTTGACCACTTTATTCTGAGATGACTGGTACCTTACCACCACCATCCCCCCCCCACACACACACATTCATACACACAAAGGAGTAATTAAACTGTTTATTTTAATTGACCAGAAAAGTTTTGAATAATTGAAGCTGAAATAAGGGAGAGAAAAGGGGGGAAGAAAGGCAACAGAAAATATGTTTCAAAACTGTAATCAGGTTTTACTATAACTTGCTGATCTAAAATTATGAAGGATTATAATAATTGTATTTCTTAAATAATTACATACTGCAGACCTTCTTGATATTTCTCATGTGGCTTCCTTGTTTGAGGATTGGGAAGCGTTGTATACTCAGTAGACACCCAGTCACTGTGGGTAGACAGGTCCTTGGAAGAGTTTCAAGACCTCAGTTCTATGTTATTTTGGTGCAATTTGTAAGGTCTGTGTTAATAGCTTAGATGGGATACACACACACACACACACACACACACACACACACACACACACACACACACGCATACACGATTCCGCACACCGAAGCACAGCATTTACCGTCTTAATCTCCTTGCATAGCTAGTCACCTTGTCTCATTTAGAGTGTGCCTTTGTAACTAGGGATCTAGCTCTATTTCTCATTTCAAGGTTACTGAGACAATATCTCAGGTGAAGAAACAATCCCAAAGAAGGTTCAAAAAGGCTACTAAATATAATACCTAAGTTTATAGGTTGTGAGAGAAAAAAATCAATATATAAATATCCATTGTATTTCTGGACCGTATTCTGTTCCATTGGTCTGTGTCTGGGTTTTTTGGGGGTTTTTTTTTTTTTTATTTATTTATTTTTTTGAGTTGGAGTCTCACTCTGTCGCCCAGACTGGAGTGCAGTGGCCACTCCTGGCCACCGCAGCCTCGACCCACTGGGCTCCGGCGATCCTTCCACCTCAGCCTTCCCGGTAGCCGGAATTACAGGCATGCGCTACCACGCCCGGCTGATTTTTTGATTTACTGTATAGATGAGGTCTCGCTGCCCAGGTGGGTCTCGAACCTGCGGGCTCAGGCAATCCACTCACCTCAGCCTCCCAAAGGCACGGGATTACAGGCTGAGCCACCGAGCCTGGCTATGTGTCTGTTTTTATGCTAGTACCAAACTATTTTGATTACTATAGCTTTGTAGTATAGTTTGAAATCAAAAAGTGTGTTGTCTCCAGTTTTGTTCTTTTTCTTTTTTTTTTTTTAACTTTTTTATTTTGAAGATGTGGGATACAATTTAGGGTTAGGTATACAAGTGTTCATTATACAGGTTCCCTTGATGAGGTGTGCCCCCTCCTCCCCTGGTACATTCCTACTACTGCCAACCCTGTCTTCCCACCATCAATTTTAATATTACCTTACTTATTAGAAGTCTTTTGTAGTTTCATATAAATTTTAGAACTTTTTCCTATTTCTTTGAAAGTTACCATTGGAATTTTGATTGAGATTGCATTGAATCTGTAGAGATCTTTGGGTAGTAGAGAGATTTTAACAATATTAATTCTTCCAATCATATACAAGGGTTATCTTTTCTTTTTTGTATCTTCTTCAATTTATTTCATCACTGTCTTACAGTTTTCAACATACAGATCTTTCATTTTCTTGGTTAAATTTACTGCTAAAAAAAGTTTATGCTATTGTAAATGTAATTCTTTTCTTAATTTTTTTTAGATAATCTATATAGAAACACTACTGGTTTTTGTATGTCAATTTTGTATTCTGCAAATTTACTGAATTCATTATTTGTTTCAATAGTGTTTTGGTTGAGTCTTTAAGGTCTACTGTATATAAGATAATGTCACCTTCAAACAAAGGCAATTTAACTTCTTCCTTTCCAATTTGGATGCATTTTATCTCTTTTCTTTTTCTTTTTTATCTTTTTTTATCTAATTTATCTGACTAGAACTTCCAGTATTATGTAAGAAATGACTCCCTAATAAATGGTGTTTATTATAACTGAATATCCACATGCAAGAGACAATAACTGGATACCCACATGCAAGAGAATAAAATTGAACCCTTGTCTTAGACCATATACAAAAGTTGACTTGAAATGGATTAAAAACCTAAGTGTAAAATCTGAAGTGTAAAACTCCTAGAAGAAGACAGAAAAAAAAACTACTCAACATTAGTCTTAGCAATGATTTTTTTTATTATAACAATAAAAGCAAAAATAAGCTAGTAGGTCCACATCAAACTGAAAAACTCTGTACAGCAAAGGAAATAATCCTCAAAATCAAAAGGCAACCCACAGAATAGGAGAAAATGTTGTAAATCACATATCTGATAAAACGGTAATCCAAAATATACAAGAAATTCGAACAACTCAGGAGCAAAAATACAAATAATCTGATTTTAAAGTGAGCAAAGAACCTGAATAGACATTTTCCCAAAGGAAATATACAAGTGAACAACAAGTGTATGAAAACGTGCTCCACATTTTCATCACCAAGGAAACGAAAATCAAAACCACAGTGATATATCACCTCATATCTGTTGGGTGGCTATTAACAGACAAGAGATAACAAGCTTTGGCTTTGATGAGGGTATAAAGAAAAGAGAACCCTTGTACACTGTTCGTGGAGATGTAAGTTGATATAGCTATTATGGCAAACAGTATGACAGTTCCTAAAAAAATTAAAAGTAGAACTGCCATATATTCAGTAATCTCATTTCTAAGCACATATCCAAAAAAAATGAAATTAGTATCTTGAAGAGATAGCAGCACCCTCATGTTTACTTTAGTACTATTCACAATAGTCATGTTACAGAAACAAGCTAAATGCCCATTGATGAATAAATGGATAAATAAAAAGCATTATAAAATGCTATTCAGTCACAAAAAATAAGAAAATTCTGCCATTTGTGGCAACATTAATAAACTTAAAGGGGATTATACTAAGTGAAATAAGCTAGTCATAGAAAGACAAATACTATGTGATTTCACTTATACATGAAATATAAAAAAGTCAAATTCTTAGAAACAGAAAGTAGAATAGTGGTTTCTGGGGGGGGTGGGTAGGAGAAATGGGGGAGTGCTGCTCAAAGGGTACAAACTTTCAGTTATACAATGAACAATCTCCAGGGATCTAATGCACAGCATGTGTGGTGATATGTTAAGTAATTTGAATTTGGTAATTATTGCATAATGTATATATATATTAAATCATCATGTTGTACACCTTGAATATTAAAACATCTATTATGTTTCTGCTCACTAGTAATGAACAATTAGAAAGTGAAATAAAAATTTAGTTCTGTTTTACAGGAGTTCCTTAAAATACAAAATACTTAGGGATAAATCTAACATAATAAGTGCAAGATCTGTATGCTAAAAAAACCACAAAATTTGATGAGAAAAGTCAAAACCAAAATAAATTGAGAGATACAGTGTTCATAGATTGGAAGACTCACTACTGTCAAGATATCATCTCTCCCTAAATTCATCTCAGATTCAATGCAATCCCTATCCAGACTGCAGCAGAATTTTCCACAAAAATAAATAAGTTAACTCTAAAACTTACATGAGGATTTGAAAGACTTTTGAAAAAGAAAGTCAAAGTTGGAAGATTTATGCTACCTGATTTAAAAACAAAGCTACAATAATCAAGATAGTACAACACTCAGAAAAAAAGCAGACACTGGATTAAAGGAACACAATAATTATCCCATAAATCATTCCGTTTATTTTTAACTAAAGTGTCAAAACAATTTAATGAAATAAATATTTTTTCCAACAAATGGTGTCCCCAAAACTGGACCTTCATATGCAAAAAAAAATAAAAGAAAAAGAAAAAGCCTCAACCCGTATTTCACATTAGATACAAAAGCTAACTCAAAAGTAACCATAGGTTAGACCTAAAACTATAGAAGAAAATCTGTTAAAGGACATATAAAGAACATCTTATAACACACAAGAGAAATTATTTGTAATCCTGAGACTGGAAAAGATTTCTTAGATAAATCCAAAATACACAAAGTCATAAAAGAAAAAATGTATCAATTGAACTTACAAATAAAATTTTTTTCTTCAAAAGCCACTATTAAGAAAGTGTAAGCCGGGCTCGGTGGCTCAGCCTGCAATCCCCCGCCTTTGGGAGGCTGAGGTGAGTGGATTGCCTGAGCCCGCGGGTTCGAGACCTGCCTGGGCAGCGAGACCTCATCTCTACTATAAATCAAAAAATCAGCCGGGCGTGGTAGCACATGCCTGTAATTCCGGCTACTCGGAAGGCTGAGGCGGAAGGATCGCCGGAGCCCAGCAGGCGAGGCTACGGTGGCCGGAAGCGGCCACTGCACTCCAGTCCGGGCGACCGAGCGAGACTCCAACTCAAAAAAAAAAAAAAAAGAAAGTGTAAAGACAATATCACAGACTTGGAGAAAATATTTGCAATGCACATATTTGATACAGGACTAGTTTTCAAAATATATAAGAAACTGTCATAATTCTTTAATAAGAAAACAAGCAACCCAATTTTTTAAATGTTAAAACATTTAAACAGATCCTTCAAAGAAGACATGTAGCTGACCAATAAGCATGTGAAATAATGCTCAATATTATTATCCAACCTATGAGATGTTTTGGAGAAGTCTTTAGCGTTTTCTAGATATAAGATCATATCATCAGTAAACAGAGATAATTTGATTTTCTTTCTTCCAGTTTGAATGGCTTTTAATTTTTTTTATCTTGCCTGATTGCTCTGAATAGGATTTTCAGTTGAATATGATGAATGAATTTAGTAAAGTTTCAGAATACAAAATCAATGCACAAAAATCAGTAGCATTTCTATATACTAATAATGATCAAACTGAGAGTCAAATCATAATAGCAGCCACATTTACAATAGCTACAAAAATAATAAAATACCTAAGAATCTATTTAACCAAGGAAGTGAAAGATCTCTATATGGAAAACGACAAAACACTCATGAAATAAATTGTAGATAACACAAACAAATGGGAAAACATCCATGCTCATAGATCAGAAGAATCAACACTGTTAAAAGCAATCTACAGATTCAGTGTAACTCTTATCAAACTACCAACATCGTTTTTCACAGAATTAGAAAAAAGCAACCCTAAAATTAATTTGAAACAAAAAAAAAAGAGCCTGAATAGACAAAAGCAATCCTAAGCAAAAAGAACAAGCTGGAGGCCTCACATTACCTGACCTCAAATTATACTACAAGGCTATAGTAACCAAAACAGCATGGTACTGGTATAAAATAAACACATAGATCAATGAAACAAATAAAGGCCCCCCCAAAAGGCACATATCTACAGCCAACTGATCTTTAACAAAATACACAAAATCATACACTGAGTAAAAGACACCCTTTTCAACAAATGGTGCAGGAAAAATTGGCTAGCAATATGCAGAGGAATAAAACTGGACCCCATATTTCTCACAATATATAACAATCAACTCAAGGTGGATTAAAGACTTAAACTTGAGAACTTATACTAGAAAACATGTAGGAAAAACACTTCCAAAATTTTTTTGACTATTCAAATTCTTTTAATACATTAAAATTTTGTAAATGTTTCTTGAAATATTTGCATGACCTCTAGAATTTTCAAATAGGTTTATTTTGCAGACTTTAGTAAATATACAGGTATTTTAGATATTTTATCTTCACAAATTTCTACATGTTCTTACTTCTGTGTTTTGAATATATAACTTCTGCTCAAATAAATCCATAGCTTTAATGCAATCTAAATAAAAATTATCACAAAAAATACAAAGAGTTTATTTTAATTCATCTATAAATATTTTTAATTTGAAGTAATAGATTGAACTCATACAAACAAAAGTTCTGTGAAGTTCTTTTTTTTTGAGTTGGAATCTCACTCTGTAACCCAGGTTGAAGTGCAGAGTGGCACACTCAGGACCATCCCTGCGTCGACCTGCTAGGCTCCAGTGATCCTTTCGCCTCGGCCTTCCAAGTAGCCGGAACTACAGGTGCATGCTATCATGCCCAGCTAATTTTTTTGATTTATTGTAGAGACGAGGTCTCGCCAAGTTGTCCGGGCTGGTCTCAAGCCCTCAGGTTCAGGCAATCCTCTCGCCCCGGCCTCCCGAAGTGTTGGGATTACAGGCTGAGCCACCAAGGCTGCCCCTCAATAATTTTTAAAAGTATGAAGAGGCTTTGAGAATTGCTGTTTTAGATACCCATCTTGGAATCTGTATGTTACTGAAATTATCTTTCTGTGTCTTTGTCTCTTCTGAATATTAGTCTAGGTAAAGAATTCAGGACTAAAACTTCAAAGCACAAGCAACAAAAACAAAAATAGACAAATGAGACTTAAACTAAAAAGCTTCTGTATAAGAAACAATAATCAGTAGCGTGAACATACAACTTTCAGAATGGAAGAAATTATTTGCAAACCATGCATCCCACAGAAAACTTATATACAGAATTTACAAGCAATTCAAACTCAACAACAACAACAACAAAAAATAACCCCCATTAAAATGTGGGCAATGAGAAAAGAATTGGCAGTAGTGGGAAACTGCCAGGGAAGGATGTACACACCTCATTAACAAGGGTGTCCACATAATGAACATTTGTATACCTAACCCTGAATTTTACCCCACATCTTTAAAATAAAAATAAATAAAATGTGGGCAATGGAAATGTAATAGACAGTTTTCAAAAGAAAGACACAAATGGCCAACAAGTATATGAAAAAATGCTAAATATCACTAATTTTCAAAGAAATAAATGCAAATTAAAACCACAATGAGATATAACCTTATAGGAATCAAAATGGCTATTATTAAAAAGTCAAAAAATTACAGATGTTGGTGAGAATGTGGGGGGAAAAGGAATGTTTATATACTGTTAATGGGAATGTAAATTAGTACAACCTCCATAGGAACTAGAATAAAGATTTATCAAAGAACTAAAAATAGAATTACCATTTTATCCAGCAGTTCCACAGTTCCACCACTGGGTATCTACACAAAGGAAAACAAATCATTACATCGAAAAGGTAACTGCACTAGTGTGTTTATCACAGAGCTAACTACAATAGCCGAGATATGAAATTAACCTAAGTGTTCATCAATGGATGGCTAGATAAAGAAAATGTGTGTGTGTGTCTACATATGGAGAGAGAGAATCCTATTCGGCCATAAAAAATAAAATAAAATTATTCCTTTTGCAGCAAGGTGGATGGAAGTGGAGGCTAGTATCTTAAGTGAAACAACTCAAAAGCAAAAAGTTAAATGCTGAGTGTTCTCATTTGTAAACGGGAGCTAAGTAACATGTACAAATGGACACAGAGTGTGAAATAATAGACATCAGAGACTCAGAAGAGTGAGAGTGAAGAGTGAGAGTTAGGGGTGAGAAATTACTTAATGGGTACAATGTACACTATTCAGGTAATGGCTACACTAAAATCCCAGACTTCACCACTATGCAATGTATCCATGTAACAAAAATACACTTGTACTCCTTAAATTTCTGCAAATAATAAATTTTAACACAGAAACAAAGGCTGAACTTTTCGAAATGTGCCATGATTTATAGATTTGACTTAGGGACCATGTGAATATTTTATGAAATTATAAGACAAAATGTTTTAAATACCTAAGGGTGACAAACCAAAATGAAATAGAAGAATCTAGCAATATATGAAATTGGTAGCATAACCACATAGAACCATTTCATATGACTTTAAAATAAAGTAAGTCAGCTGGTCAACTAAATATGGTCTAAACTAGGACAAAAAAAGGAGATACAAAACATCTTAAATTGTTTTCAGTAATCATATTGTTGATGGTAATATTGCTGTAATTCTTTTAGATTGTTGTGTATGTTATGGAATAAAGTCTCAATAAGAAAAAAGTCTAATTAAAATGTTATTATCAAATAGAGAAATATACATTTAAATCATAATGGAATACTTCTACACTCTTATTAGAATGTTTTCTTAAAAAGAATCAAGGAAACCAACAATGCCAAATGCTGACATGGATATAGAGCAACAGGTACCCTTATGTTACTGATGGTAATGTAAACTGTTGTAACCACTTTGGAAAACAGTTTGGCAATTTTTTAGAAAGTTATACATACACTTAGCATGTGAACTAGCAATTCTACTCCTAGATATTTAACCAAGTACATTGAAAACTTATGTTCAGACAAAAACCTATATGAACGTGTTTATATAAACTTTATTCATAGTCATGAAAATGTATAAACAATCCAAATGTCCATCCACTGGTGAATAGATAAGCAAATAAAATGAAATAATATTCAGCAGTAAAAGGTAACAAACTACTGATGCACGCTACCATATGAAAGAATCTCAAAAGCATTATGTTAAGTGAAAACAGCCCAACTTGAAAGGCATTTATCAAAGGCATAGCATATGATTCTACTTATATGACATTCTAGAAAAGATTAAATCACAAGGACAGAAAACTTGCCCAAGGATTAGAGAAGTGTACTCTCTACAAAGGGACACTAGAGAATTGTTTAGGGGTGATTGGATATAGATTATATCCTCCATTGCAGTAGTGATTACATAATTGCATACTTATCAAAATTTGTGAACCACTCACCAAAAGAAGGTAAATTTTACTGCCGCAAATTATTATTCGGTAAACCTATTAAAAATATGTCATATTATTTTCTATTTTTTAAATTTCTCAAAAATTCAGCTTTTAGACCCCACTTCTAAAAACTCTAGTAGTTTTGTGATGGAGCCTTAAAATCTGTATATTTAGCCAAATATGCATATTTGATGTAGGTGGGCCTCAGGATACACTTTGTTTCCCTAGTCCTGAATTTCTTATAGATGAACAAGCCAATCTCATCCATGCCACCTCTTGAGAAGCTCATGCTCTTAGAGGAAAATGTCTGAGTGAGAATCTAACCTCTACTTCCTTCTAGTCTGGGAAACTTTTAACACAATTTACTTTATATCTCTGAACCTCAGTTTTCTCGCCTTCATATCAAAAAATAGTAAAACCTTACTTAAAAAGTTTGGGAAGGATCAGATAAAATAGAAGATATGCAAGTGCTTAGTTATAGCATCTGGCATACCACAGATGCTCAGTGAGTACTATTTCCAGTCCGTCTTTTTTCCTGATTGGGTCCACATACTTTATGCTATATCTTAGGCTAGTCTATCATTTTTGATACTTGCATGACCATGTTTTTTAATCTATATTTTTATGATCTATATCCCTAACTGAATTACCACCTCTTTGAAGGTAGAAATTTGGCATATATCTTGGGTGTCTTTCCATGTTATAAAATGTGACGTTTTGCATGTTGTGATCACTTAACTCACAGATTAGAGAAATGCTCATAAAGGAATGTCTATCCATCCCTCCCACAAGCCTAACTGAAATGCCTCCATTACCAATGAATTCCTCAAGTTAAACCAGAGCTCAGAGAAAATGTGAAAATACCCACAGGTGGGCGGGGACACACTGACTTAGTCTCAGTTTTTCCTACAAAATGAAGGTGTCTTTGATCCTCAGTCACTGAGTTCCTCCATATGATAAGGTGAATAGGTTGAGCAAAGAAGGCCAAAGTCTAGATCCAATGAAAGCAAAGGTTAAGAAGTATATGGGGAGTGAGGGCTAATTTAAGGAGAAGATTAATCCAATCCCCTGTAGGCAGCCCAGGGCAGCACAGAGTCTTGAGAGACGTGCAGTAATGGGTGAGCACTAGGGGTAGGAAAAAAGGGGAAGGGGAAGCCCTAAGAAGCCTGCCACATTGCAGATACCCTTCCATTTGCCCATTCTCCTTACAGCCACTTAGGGTGGCACTGAGCTCTCACAGGCTTCGGAGCTGCAGTTCCATATCCCATTCTGGAGTCTGGAGTGTGTTCTCCTGGCGTCTCCTCCCAGCCATAGGGACGCCTTCAGAAAGACTTGGCAATTTCTATCCTATCACCACATGAGAGAAGCATTTATTGGGACATCTAGTTTCCTCTGTGGTCAGTACTTATGTCAGCATAAGCCTCTCTTCATCTTTTCTGAGCTCAGAAGCCAGTACTACAGGAAAAACAGAGGCTGTGTTCTAGCTGACAAAAAGTGATCCGTGGTGTTTTCTAGATAACTCAACTAGAGCCATCAGGCCTATGAGCACCAGCTGGGACCCATAAGTAGCATTCACCCATTCCATGGCCTGGCCATATGCTCGTCCTCCTCTTCACATATTCAATGAAAAATGACATTGAGTGGAAAGGATGAGGATGATTCAGGATTTGCAGGGGCCAGACTGCTATGAAGAGAAAGTTTTACATCTGAAAGCCAACATCTCTCTAGAGGCTTCTCCTACCCATATCATAGAGCAGGCTATCCAACGTCAGGCCCTGAATCCACACCAGAGCTCTGTTAACCCCTGCTGTGTCTGTCCACGGCCAGGCCAAAAGCCGGTGTTCATCACAGGGTAGGGCAGAGGGGTTACCACAGGAAAAGCTCATTTCCAGGCATGCAGTGTAATCCGATTTCCTATTGTTTATTATATTTATATGTATAAAAGATTTTATTTAATATTAATACACTGTGAAGGACCCTGCTTGCTGCTAAGGGATACAATACTAAATAAACCTAGTCTCTGCTCATATTCAAAGTATGAAGGTTTTAGGAAGGCTAATAAATGCAATTTATTGACCATTTGCTAGGCACTCTATTATGTTATCTTTTCATATCTTTTATAAATATTTGTGTGTGCATATATATACACACACATATATAAACACATATGTATAGGTTTACACAAATATATTTTGAACATATAAATATATAATTCTAAATATAAATATATTTTGTATCTTTATATATCACATATAACAGGATATATTCATGTATATACATATATATTTATACATACACAAAATATATGTTTGTGTTTGTGAAATGATCATGTTTTTTTTCCAATTAATAAAAGTAATAGAGCAGTGGCTAAGAGCATGCAAATTTTTTTTAAAGACATGGGGTACAGTTCAGGGTTAGGTATACAAATGTTCATTATGTAGGTACCCTTGCTGATGAGGTGTGCCCCCTCTCCCCTGGAAGTTTCCCGCTACTGCCAATCCCTTTCTTAGAGTATTATGATAATTGTTCAAAGTCCACTTATGAGTGAGAACATGTGGTACCCAGTTCTTTGTCTCTGTGATAGATCACCCAGTATTATAGACTCTAAGTCCATCCAAGTTTGTCCTTTATGGCTGCGTAATATTCCATCATGTATATGTACCATATATTTGTTTTTTGTTTTTGGGGTTTTTTTTTAGTTGGAGCCTCACTCTGTCGCCCAGGCTGGAGTGCAGTGGCACGCTCACGGCTACCGCAGCCTCGACCTGCTGGGCTTAGGTGATCTTTCCACCTCAATCTTCCAAGTAGCTAGAACTACAGGCTCGTTTTACAATGCCCAATTTATTTTTTAATTTATTGTAGAGACGAGGTCTCATCAAGTTGCCCAGTTTGGTCTCGAACCCTCAGGCTCAGGCAATCCTCTCATGTCAACCTCCCAAAGTGCTGGGATTATAAGCTGAGCCACTGCACCTGGCCACATTTTTTTATCCAGCTCTCTTTCAATGGGCAGCACAGTTGGTTCCATGTTTTTTGCTATTATGAACAATGCTGCAATAAATATGTGTATGCAGGTATCTTTTTCATAGAGTGATTTGAGTTTCTCCAGGTATATTCTCAGTAGGGGGATTGCAGGATCATATGGAAGGTCAATTTTTAGATCTTTTAAGTATTGCCAAACTCCTCAGAGGTTGTATTAGTTTATAATCCCACCAACAGAGTAGAAGTATTCTGTTTTCCCCGCATCCTCTCCAGCATCTGTTGTTTTTGGAGTTATTGATGATGGCCATCCTGACTGGAGTTAGGTGGTATTTCAGTGTGGTTTTAATGAGCATACGAATTTAAAGTCAAACTGCCTTTTATCTTGAACAAGTTGCTTTCCTCCTCAAATCTGTTTCCCTGAGAAAATAAAAAGAGAGAGAGAGAGAAACAATGTGACAATTACATGAGATGAAGCATGATACAGAAATACATGCCTGACACATACATGAAAGTTAACAATCATTGTTATTATACATAGTGTTAAAAAACAAAACCATCAAGCAATTTTCAAAAGGCACAGAGAGGGAATTAAGTGTCCTATAAGCCCATTCATCAGAAGTAGAACAGTTAATATTTTGCTAAATAAAATCCACGAGATTTTTCTATGCATTTTACTCCCCCCTCTCCCCACAGACACATTCAGGTACTCTGCTTTTTTAAAAAAATGATATGGTATTACCATACATTTCCCACTTTATTTCCCAATATGGAGTGGTCATCGTTAAGAGTCAGTACATAGAGAACACTACTGTCTTTTTAATGGCTTCACAGTACTTCACAGTCTACAAATCATGATGATGTCCCCACCACTCATTTTATTTATTTTTCTAATAGAATTGACACATCTAAAAAAAATCACTACCAGATAAAACTTATGGCAATAAATAATCCTTTTGTGTTTCTGACATTAGTGGAAGTTTTACCGCTTAGCTTGATGCTAGCCATGGATTATAAAGGTATGTTTTATGATACTATGAGCATATCCATTTGTTGATATTTGATTGTGAGTTTTTGTATCCATAATGAATGCTAATTTTTATCAAATGATTTCTGAATATATATCAAGTTGTATTTTTTCTTTTGGTGCTAATAAGTTGAATTATGTTCATTGATTTCCTAATATTAAAACAACTAATTCAGTCCTAGAAAGAACTCTAGCTTGTCATGGTGATTTTTTTCTTAACATTTTGCTGGGTTCTATTTGCTAGGAGGATTATAGATGCCCAAATCCGAAATAAAATAGCTGTAATACATATAATCTTTTTGGGTGCTCTTTGGACTTGTGTTAGAGTTAAGGTTATTTTTATAAAAATAATTGGAAATATATTGTTCTATCTTTTTATGCTCAAAAGGCTAGGTAGATTTGTTCTCTAAAGGTTAAAAGTATATTCAAGAAGTAACTATTTGACACATTTCTCAATTTTTAACTCTAAATACTATTGTATTTTAGTTTCTGCTTCTCCTAGGATTTTTTTTTTTTTTGATCATTTATTTATTTTCTCATTTAAGGGTGAAATAATCACAAAGCCCTGAGGCTATCAGGCTATTTGGTAGTGTCAGCATTTTTACCTCCTCACAGCCACCTTTGTCTAAGAGTGCTTCTCATTCTCTGTAAAACTGGCTTTTCCCACCTCTCCTACTGCCTGCTGAAACCTCCAGGTTAAGAAATCATTCTTTCTATAACATCAGAATAAAATCACATGACCACTGAAAAGTGGGATCAAAACAGAGCAAAGTCTGTGGTGAGATGTGACATTGAGATGTGTCCTTCACTCTTAACATATTATTTTCACAGTGCAGAAAGAAGATTGGGCATTGCCCACCTTCCCTGGTCTTCCCAGGCCTCCAACCCTCAATCCTTAACAACAGAGATCCATTCTATACCATTGAATGTCTTCCTTATGAGGTCATGCCCACAACCTTCATTTTATGGAGGGGACTGAACACAGGCACATTTATTTACCAAGCTGAGCTCACACGGTGGTTAGTGGTGCAGATCCAGTATCTGAATCAAAGCTATCAGCCTCCAAAGCCCATGGTCCTTCTACTGCTCTCACCAGCATATTTGGGACCTGGGCGCCAGTGGTCCCTGAAGCCCCATTGAACTCTATCACCCATAGAGCTAGGGATATAAGAAAGTACATGCAAAAACAGTCCAATTTATAAAGTTGTTAACGTGTACTCATCTATCTCTACCTGACTGTAAATCCACTTAATGTTGCATTATGCTCCTTCCTTAGACTCTGCCTAGCACAGAGACTCCAGTGGAGTAGGAGCTCAGCCTCTGTAAAACACAACAAAGAAAATCAAGTTCAAATAGAGAGAAGGAAACAAGGCCATCGCTCAGAAATAGACTAGTTAATATTTTACTAAATACAACTCATGAATTTTTTTCTATGCATTTTACTCACCTCCCAAACACACACACACACACACACACACACACACACACTTTGCTTTTTTTAAAAAAATAAATGAATCAAAGACCTAAATGTAAAACCTCTAAGAATCTTAGAAAACACAGGAGATACTCTTATGGAAATTGGAACTGGCAACCAATTCCTATTCAGAACCCTAAATGCCCATACCTTAAGAAATAAGATAGTTTTGGGACACCTCATCAACAAGGGTACCTACACAATGAATATATGTATATCTAACCCTGAATTGCACCCCACAATTTTAAAATTTAAATTTAAAAAAAAAGAAAGTGCAAGATAGTTCAATGGATTTTAATGTAGCAGAATTCGAAAAGTTCATTGATATGGTTCCTGTGTCCACATAGAAACTAACCTTTAAGAAACTACCTCTTGTTGAATTTTGGTGTAGCATCAAAGCACATTCACAATTACCTGTAAAGTCTATTAAAGTACTCTTTTAACTTCCAACTAAAAAAAAAAATAAGAAATAAGATAGGCAAGTGGAACCTCATCAAACTAACCAGCTTCTGCAAAGCAAAAGAAACCATCAAGAGAGCAAAGAGAGATCCCACAGAATGGGAAAAAATATTTGCCAACTGTATATCTGACAAAGGCCTAACATCTAGGATCTACAAGGAACTCAAACGCACCAAAGGGAAAAAAGCAAGCAGCCCCATTAAAAAGTGGGTAAAAGACATGAATAGACACTTTTCAAAAGAGGATATACGGGCAGCCGACAGACACATGAAAAAATGCTCAGCCTCACTCATCACCAGAGAAATGCAAATCAAAACCACATTGAGATACCACCTAATACCAGTAAGAATGGCCATCATTCATAAAACAAACAACAGATGCTGGTGAGGATGTGGAGAAAAAGGAATGCTTCTACACTGCTGGTAGGAATGCAAACTAGTGCAACCTCTTTGGAAGACAGTGTGGTGGTTTCTGAAAGAACTAGAAATTGACTTTCCACGTGACCCAGCAATTCCCCTATTGGGAATATACCCGGAGGAACTAAAATCATTCTACAAAAAAAGATACCTGCATACGCATGTTTGTTGCAGCTCTATTCACAATAGCAAAAACATGGAACCAACTGTGTTGCCCATCGAAGTTGGACTGGATTAAAAAAAGGTGGTACATATACACAATGGAATATTATGCAGCCATAAAGAAGGACAAACATATGGGCTTCATAGCAACTTAGATGGATTTAGAGTCAATCATACTCAGTGATCTGTCACAGAAACAAAGAACTGAGTACCATATGTTTTCACTCATAAGCGGACCTTGAAAAATTATTATAATACTATAAGAAAGGGATTGGCAATAGTGGGAAACTGTCAGGAGAGGAGAGGTGGGATTGTCAGTTGAGGGAAACCGCTAGGGGAGGGAAGGGCATACCTCCTTAACAAGGGTACCTGCATAATCAACGTTTGTATACCTAACCCTGAATTGTACCCACATCTTTATAATAATAATGTAAAAAATAAATAATAAATAAATAAATGGTACAGTGGTTAAAAAATGATGTCGTATTCTACTTACCATACACATACAATTCAGGAGTATTCATTAGATTGATTCTGCCTCTGGTTTCTAACTACAAATCACAGGAAAACTCATTTGAAATGAACAATATAATGAGGTATTAATAAATATGATATAAATGAAGAAAAATAGCAAGCTAGAAGGGATGAGTTTTAGCATCATGCACAGATACCATGTGGTCAATCCTGGGTAATTTGGTTATCTCTTTGGATTTTAATTTCCACAGCTATAATGTAAATCACTGAGCTCATATAGCATAAAATATATGTGAATCTTTAAGGATTAATCTGTGCTGAATGCAATAAAAAATAAATAAAAGAAAATTTTAAAGACAAATAAACCCCAAATCTCAGATTCCCCTGATGACAGCAAGAGCATGATCACAAACCTATTATCTCCATTTTATGGATGAGGAATCTGCCCTTAGGCAAGTTCCTTTGTAAAACTGATTTATCCAAAAGAATACAAATCTTTTTTTTTTTTGAGTTGGAGTCTCACTCGGTCACCCAGACTGGAGTGCAGTGGCCGCTCCCGGCCACTGCAG